>NC_054743.1:50139594-50443912 GCF_018143015.1 Lytechinus variegatus
GATTAAGATCTACTTTTATTCGCATAATTATTTCAAAGTTCTGCGCAAATTATTTTTCACTAAATTTTCAAAAGAAAGTGGTGCTCACTCAAGCGGAAATATTTTTCGACAGTTATATCGTCATTTGCTGGAATGGATCTGTACCAATGTAAAGATGTAAGGAAAAATCTTCTGGATATTACAAAGGTATAATTTTACAGGATTTTTCTAAGTGTAAACTTTTTTGATACGCACTGTAGAGACACAATGATTCACTTTTTTAATCCATTAATAATTTCAATTTATAAATTTCAGTTGTGCATAGGCCCTATTGATTTAAGAGTAATTTCCAGGGGCGGAAATTTCTCCCAAAAGGTAGGGGGGAAAGGGTGTAAAATTTGACAGGCAAAAAAAAAATTATCATCCCAAAGGTAAGGTAATCTCTTCCTAGAATATAAAATACATGTTCGATTTTGAATGATGAATTTCTTACCATCATAAAAGACCAGAGATAGTAGGGGGACATTTGATATTGTGCCCCCCCCCCCCCTACTATTTGAGAAGGGGGACACGTCCCCCTGTTCCCCCCCCCCCCCCCCTCCCCTGGGAATTCTGCCCCTGGTCGTCTCTAAATCTACTTATTGTATCATATGTATGAAATAAATCAATAAGGCAGGCAAGAATTCAAGATAAATTTGATCGTCGAACTATTTGTTTAAACATACAGTATTATACAACAAAATTCAATAGGACGGTTGATTAGCAATGCTATGTCTTTTATGCGATGTTTAATTGATGAAAGATACCCCTGAGTATAAACAGTATGACGCGAAGGGGTTATTATTGAAATATAGTGTTCATTTTCAGTTGGGATGGACATTTATCCCCCATTACCATATCAATTATTTTGCTTTCACCTTTCATATCATCGCAAAGCACATTTATAGGGCTTGGTAAGAGGCATTGTGAAATGAGAAAAAATGTAAGAAAAAATATGTGATTTCCATTAAACGTTAAATTAAAAGTTTGTTTGGGGTTCGGTACACTTTGGACCATTCTGAGAAAAAAAACGTGTTTTTTATTTTCACCTATTGCAATATTCTTATAAGAAACTTAATTATCATGATGCAATCATGTGAACATTGGGTATAAAAGAAATTGGCCTGTCTTCAATTTTTTCTATATATATTTTTTTTAAATTATCATTGTGGAAATAACCCCTTTTGCAAGCGATCTGAAATGAATTCAATCTATTTTGATTAAAAAGAGAGTTTTCTTTGCTACTTTTAGTCACGTTTTCATGTGAATTTCAAATTTTCTTTGGTATCATCAGAGCAACTTAAAAACTTAAAGGTGTTTAGACAGAAAAAAAATCAAATTTGATGAAAATGGACCTAACCCCTTTTGCAAGTGAGCTCTTCAAATATTTCTTTTAAGGTAAGCAATAATGGGTATATGGAACTTGTCTTGAGAAAAAGCAAGGAAAAACATGCAAATATATAGCCTCTACACTTTCTCAAGACAACTTTGTGTGTGTGTGTGTATGTGAGTGGGTGTGTGTGTGTGTGTGTATGTGTATTATCAACAGGGCATGCAAGCGATTGCTGCGCAAAAAAATTCTGTAACGCAGATAAGGTTTTGTCAAAAGCCATTTATGACAAAGCAGTCATTGTCGAAAATCAGTGAATCAAAACAGCGGTGTCGTCCTTGACTCTTGATAAAAGAAATTCTTGCGATTATTTGTCAGGTCCAAGTCTTGAGACGATGTGTTGTCCATGAATCTGTTTCTGTTTGTGGTAACTCCCGTAGGAACTCGACAGAACAGCATTTTGCTGGTAAACGCCAAGCTGGTATATAACCAATTACTTATGAAACATTTAACGTCTAGGTTAATCAGTCATAGTGGCTGACGTTATAGACGACAGATATCACTTTCTGTCCCTGTCCACCCAACTTTCGACAATGACCTCTAATGATCTGTCCATTGGGATTTGTCGGACATTTTCAATAGATTCTAAACGTCACAGAAAGCGTCTGTGAAGTTGATTCTATAACACGATGTCATTGTGATGACCTTCAAGTACCAGGTGATCCTCATTCGTCGCAGTTTGTTAGATTTTGATACATTTTACTATTAAATGCCGATAGTTGCATTACACGGCTTACGGGGACAAGCAGGGAATCTACCCGTGTTTACGTGGATTTGATTATTCAATACTCTTGGGCTGTCATCAATATTATATGCATAGCGCTGCCCTCGACCCTAATCATAAATTTAGCTATATCTGTAAAAACTTTTTATAAGTCCGCTGTGGAAGATACACCGAAAATCTCCGAGAAAAATACTCTCAAGAGAATTGAAACCTAATCCGTTGCTGGTCGTATCGCGTGTTCTGCTATCTCAAATCACCCAGACATTTGGAAAAATTTATTTATAAAATGATGGGGGATATATTGAATACGCCAACCCGTGCGATTTCTCGATGTCCCACATTTACTGCCGACAAATCCACTAAAGAGATCGCTTTATTGGCTCGACAGAGATTTCGTCATGCTAGTTTTCTATTCTATTTGTTCAAAAGGTTGGACCGCTGTATAAAAGGGGCAAATATGACTGACATAGGAGAATAATAGCTGCAACCTTATGAAATATCAAAAGAATCACGCACGCACATGAAATAAGAAATGAAAAGGAAAAAATCGTGTTTTCTTCTTGCGTTGCCTTTTTTGGTTCCAAATCAGAATTTTATCGAGGAGCCAAGCACGTGCCATTGCCGGAATGGCCACTCATTATAGCCAACAGGAATGAATCCTGGCGGGGCTTTTTTTCACCGTGGCTTGTAAAATATTCACGATTCAATTTGCGCAAATCGGCCCTAAGATGTCTGACGCTTCATTCATAGGCAAGACTCATAGGAATACAACATTTTAGCCATCATCTTAGCCATGACCAGGTTCTACGCAACCTTTATTTAGAATTACCTGATTAATTCCCTCATAGAACTGCAGCCTTGGGCTTTTTTTTTTTTCCTTTCACCCCTTCCTTCAATTTCATTCACGGCTGATTATTGAATGAATGACAATTAATATATTGTTATTATTAGAAAAATGATTAATGACTCAATATTATATTTTTAAAAATGTATGGTTACTCTTTCATGAAAATATAAATACTAAGAAAAATTATGCAATTATTCACAACATTGATCTTGTTTATATTTTTATATGATTTATATATTATTATTTGTCTTGCTATTTACAATTTTTTATATACATATTTCATAGTTTTAAATACATGTATGATGATATTTTAAAAGTATAAATGTTAATTTATATATGTTTTAATACTCGCAACAGTGCTTATTTCACTTTGACGATAATAGTTTTACAATGTTATAATTTCAATCAATTTTAATCTTTTTTTGAGATTGTCCAAAATTATTTTTCTGGCTTTATTTGTTGATTATTTGTCTAGCACTAGAATTGTGATATATTGTAATCTTTTAATAATATACATGTACATTTTTACTTTGTAAATATGATAATATGAGTCTTCGGACTTTTGTCACGGACCATTTTCACAATAAAACAAGAATTGAATTGAATTGAAAAAATGAAGAAAAAAAACACTCACATTAATGGGGTAATCATTTTGAGAAATTTAACGAAATACAATCATTTATAATTTGCCTTTGAGTAGTAGGTATTTCATAAATCGTTTAGCATAAAACTTATATCAAATTCAATTATTCACAATGACCTTTTAGTAGTTGGTATTGTGGTATTATAATCTTGGCATATTCTGAAACAATGCACTCTTAAAACAATAGGGCAAGCAATGTCCAACTTTTAACGAACCCTGGTAACATTCTGTCCAAACAACTATTGGTTAAATATTTCCAAATTGGGTAATAAAAACTAATAATTTGGTTACAGGTTTGCTCAACCGGATAATAGAATAAATGTGTAAATATATATATATATATATATATATATTTCAAGTGTGTAAATCATTTGGGAAACATAGCATTGGCCAACGAAGCGATAAACTTACCATTTGTCATGCTTGTTATGTAGCCATTTTATCTCCCTTTTACGGCATTTTTCTAGTCATTTTGTATCACTTTTAAAAGATAGGCAAGAAAACGGCGACCATTTAGTGTTGTCCACAGGGCCTAGTACACACTCTTAACATGTTGGGCAACTTACTCTCCACACAACAATTGGTTAAAAGAAATTATCCAACTTTTGGTACTTTTTAACCAATGCTGTGTAGTTATCACCCTGAATTGGATATAGTTTTAACCAATTGATGTGTGGACAGTATTTTGCCCAACATTTTTAGAGTGCATGAAACGGCTACAAAACGGCACATTTTATTCATTTTGCACAACTTTGCGCACCATTCTCACGGTGGTAAAACAGAATCCAGAATATACATTTGGGGCTTGCGTCATTACATCGGTTCATCGTGTCCAGTCCGGCAATCGCGTAACCCGACCTTTCGGCAAAGCCAGTTTTCGGAGTATTTCATTTTCATGTCTATTTTGAACAATGAAATACGGATTTTCATTTTCAAACTGGATAGAGTTAAAGAGTTAAAGCTTCTTGATTCATGACATTCGACAGGATGGTAAAAATAAATGCCAGACCAATTTGCATTGGCTATTTTATCCATTGCTCGTTGTAGTACTTGCCCATGCATAATGGAATCGTGCTAAGATTTATGGTGAGTGTGTGTGTGTGTTTGGGTGGGTGGGTGTATTTCTGTGTGTGAGTGGAAGAGGTTGAGTGAGTGTATCAGGTGCGTGTGAGGGTGAAATTTTTTGGGGTGTGTGTGAGGGTGTGAGTGGCTATGTGAGGGTGTGTGTGTGTGTGTGTAGAGGTACGTTTTACAGTGTGTTTGTTGAATGGTTAATGGGGATTGGTGTGTGCTTATATGTATCACTGATCTCTTAATCATTATTCATAACTTCCCAATGTCGCAACGGCTAATTTTCTCACTTTGGCCATTCGGTTGCCAATTATCGATTCACGTCTTATATCAAAATTTATCACTTTAAAGTACATATCTTATGAGTTATATTCCACTTTGTTCGTTAACTTTAATGAGAATGCCGAAAACCGCTCAAACCATCTGTCGTGGATTTCAGGGGTTTATAGCAGTATATGCTAAAAATATTCTTCGCATCCCATCATTCCATACCTTTTGCAATTCCCACACCGATTACATAAATTTCCTCAAAATGTGAGATCCTATAAACAGTGACACGATATTTCCTTATTATTATCATTTGAAACTCTTGTATAATCTAAGTGATGAAAGCATGAAAGTACCGCCTCGGATCGCCTCTCAGCTCTTTCCCGGAATTTGTTGAACTAAAGTTACAATCAAATCAATTTGCATTTTAATTTCCTGATTTTTTATTTTCATTACAATGCCATCCTCCCTTCGACAAACTTAGAGCTCCTTCGTGTTTTATGTTATGTGTGTCTATAGAATTTGTTATGGCTTACGCGTAATTGCTATAAAATGCTTTAATCACTAAACTCATGCATTGTTAATTAGATGTCTGGGGCTATATAATTCTTTCATGCAGGAGAAATAGAAAATATAGAGATGGATATATATCCGTTTCTAATGATAAAGAATATATACGGATAGGTACACACATGTTTACAGCTACTGTAGGTTCGGGCGGTTAAAGCATGATGGTTTTAATGAGCAGACATGCTCTTATAGTTCTAACTCGTCATTTGAAAGTCTCTTTAATTCTAAGGGCCTTTTCACACGTGAATCTTCAATCATCACTTTAATGATGATTGCAATTCGTCTTTAGAATCATCGGACCTTTCACACGGAAAATTCGTACCGCAATTTCAGTGAAACTTCACTGGAATTCACTTTCGGAGTCGAATTTGAATTCGTGATTGTTATTAGCGTTGGTGATTTTATTTTGGTTTCACACGTGCTAAAAATTCCTCATTAGCCTTATTTTCGCCTCAGATTGAAAGATAAGAGTCGTTACCACTAGACCATGACGCCCCAGCATTAATTAACCATTTGATCTGCCAGTACATTACACGATACTACAAGAAACCCTCTTTTCCAATTTATATTAATTTCTGAATGGCTCTGCAAGCGTCTGTCGACGTCCCAAGGGTTTAATTCCTAATACATTTCGATTTATAAATAAAAACATGATATTTTGTTTTCTTTCTTTTGTTGCATAGCGCTCATATCAGTCCTTCTGCACATTCGCGTAAATAGAATAATTTATTATAATTACTATATGTATATTAGCAATAGTAATATTTTATTGTTCTACTATCCTGCTATGTTAATTATTACTATTTACGTTATTATTATCATTTTTATTATCATTATCATCATCATCATCATCCTAGTCATCGTCATCATCATCGTTACCATCATTTTGACATAAGTACTGGTTAACGTTTTGCAGTTACAATTGAATATATCCTGCAGTGGCCTATTGGACGTACGATATCATTTAGACTAATATTTTGCTACTTCATAATTGATTTCGCTAGCAATAATTCACACGTGGAGGTTATCCCTTCCTACTTTAAAACAGTACAGTCGTTTTGATTGATTTTTCTTTTTTCCCGAGCGAGGTATTACTTTAAATGAGATAATTTAAATTCATTTGACTCCACAATATTCATGATATCGATGTCGACATCTCATTCAAGAATTTCCCTCTTTCTCTTATATGAAGAGCTCATTTGCAAAAGGGGTTAGATCCATTTTTCATCAAATTTGATTTAGTTTCTCCCAATGTATGGATTTTGAGTAGTTCTATAAGATGATACCAAATAAAAGTTGAAATTCCAATTAAAAAGTAACCTAAAAATGGCAAGGAAAACTCACTTTTGTTCAAAAGGGGTTAGATCCACAAAGGTATTTTTTGGAAATGATTTTTTTTTATCTGAAGACAGGCAAATTTTGTTTTTAACATACTTTATATTTACATGGTAGGGTGTCAGGAAAATTTAGTTTCGCATGAGAATACTGCAATATTAGAGAATAATGTTTTTTTTTCAAGAATCGTCTATAGTGGATTTAACCCCTTTTGTAAACAAACTCTTCCAAAGAGCACATTTGCAAAAGGGGTAAGATCCATTTTTCTTTTCGTCTCAATGTATACATTTTTAGTTTCTCTGACGATACCAAAGAAAATTTAAAATTCCCATACAAAACGAATAAAAATGGCAAAGAAAAATATTTCTCCTTAAGAAAGCGTTTCATCACGTTCAGCATGCTCAGTTTGTTAGCAAAAGGGATTAGATCCACGATGGTAATTTTTAGAAATATTGACAAGATATGAAAACGGGTAGATTTTTTCATACACAATTTTATCTTCACGTGGCAGGGTAGTATATCATGACAATTTAGTTTTGCATAAGATTATTGCAATATGGGAGAAAAAAACGCTTGATTTTCTCGGAATTTTCTACAATGGATCTAACCCCTGTTGCAAACAAACTCTTTTTTTAGAAAGCGTATAATGAGAACAAGGTCTGCCATTCTCACCCCCACGTTGGCGCTAAAAGGATTGGATATAAGAAAAAAATGCCTTACTGGAATAACTAAAATGTATGAATTGCGATACAAGTTGTTACCAATTACCAATCATTACACATTGTATATGAACTTGATTGTGTTGATACAGATCAAATACGCTTTATATAAAGTTTACCTGAGTAAAATGACACTTCATCGATGGTCAGAGGTTTTTGTTCATAGTTCATAGGTCATTTATTTCTTCCTTTCACAAAAACATTCATACATGGTAGTTACATAACAAATGATAAAAAAATAAATAGCAAGATAAAAAATGGATTGTCAGCGTATAAACATACTTTGAGGTCTCGCGTTTGTGCGTACGGTCTTGGAGATTAGTATAAATATAGTACGATATCGGACAATCTTTGTCACTTGATAAAGAGTTGCAGCGGCATTCGAAAGCTCGTGAACTTGTAAGCTAGTGAACACTTTTTGCGAGAGTGATCACGAATTTCCTAGAAAGCCAGTAAACACTTTTTGCGAGAGTGATCACGAATTTCCTTGTTGACCATAGTAGATTGCGAGACAAATGAATACCCTCTAGCGATTAATACTTTGAGGTTGTTAACATTAATCATACCCAGTAGGATTACGGAGACAAAAGTAACACAAAATTTCACATTTATTTTTTTTTTGGCAACATATTGCAATTTTTTTTTCTTTTTTTTCTGTTTCGTTTCGTTCAAATTTCTATTTCGTTCATTGGTGAAAAAAGAATATTTTTATTTGATCAATTGGATATTTTTTCTTCGATTGAAACAATGGAATAAACCTGAAACTTGAATATACACACCCTCTTGAGCAATCACCCTCGCGCACAACCAATCTGCCTTCTATCTTCCTTATCAACTCTCACCCTATTCTATTTTCTCTCACGTAATCTCCAAGTCTCTGTTCTATGTCTATACTACCTACGTAAAGTAGCTCTCCATGTTGGTGAGATATACAAATCAGATAGGGTATTATGATGAATGCAATCTCATCAGCAACGCCTATTGAAAATGCAATTTAGAAACGAGAATGTAAAGGGTGAAATCTAGAAGGCTTTCAGAAAAATAAATCTCAGGCTACTTATCGATGTTGCCTTCCCCCCTATTTTGTGCTTCGCAAATTGTCTTCCTTCCCCCATTATATTTGTATTCTCTTTTCCTGCTTACACACATAATACCCAACCAACATGCACGTTCCCATTTTACCCAATATTGGGAAAAAACATTTTTATTGCAAGTGTAGTGCACCATCCAATGCTATTCCATAAAGTGCGATGAATACTTCCTAGATTCTTATTTCATCGATTGTGCATCGGAGATTTATTTTGCCTCATCAGTTAATCGATTCCTATACATTTGCCTTGTTTCCGGCCTATTTGCAAGTGAAGATTGAAATATAATACATTTTTCCAAAAATAACCATTTCCAACTTTTGTGACTTTCACATCACTTTCCCCGACACAAAGACACTGCTAGCATAAAAGTCTAGATATTGATAATTTCCCGCCTTTGATACACGATTTTGTACTAAATTTTAGATACAAACATCTGAAAATTTATGAAGCTGTAAGCATTTAAAATATCGTGGTCTTGCAAGTTCACATCTTCTTTTTAGCGTACCTCAAATTGAAATGATTACAGTTTGTGCACATTTGGCTTCTTCTTGGAATAACTTTGCGATAATTTTGTTAAAAGTGATTCAGACGTCACGTTTATTCTGAAACGTACTAATAAAGAAAAAGAAAAAGAAGAGGGAGAAAAAATAGAGAAAAAAAGAAGAAGTAGAAAAAGAAGAAGGAGAAGAAGAAGAAACGAGGAAAAAGAGGAAGAAGGCGAAAAAAAGAGGATGAGGAAGAGAAAGAAGTAATAATAAAAGGACAACCAGGAACGAGCAAAAGAAGAAGAAAGAACAAGATGAAGAGAAAGTATAAGAACACAAAAATATTACAATGTCAATTATTCCCAGATAAATGGGACTTAAAATAAGATACCAAATATATGTAAATTGTACGAAATGCTGCGTTGGAATAGCCCAATATGGGGTAAAAGAAAATATTTTTCTTTTATTAAAACATGCATATTCTCTTTTTCCCATATTAGCTAATATTCAACTCAGTGTATTTAGAGTGTAAAGATACGGAATTGAGCGTCATGCAGACAATTATTCACTAAAATTATCATATTTTTCAACACCAGGTTTGCATCAGTATACCATAAAAGGCTTATAGTTATTATGTAAAATAAAGATTGCTTAATTCTTATTTTTAAGAATAAATTTTAATATTTTACTCTTAATCCATTTTAGTTAGTTGTCTCTAGTCTCTAGTAAGAGGACTCTATGGAATTAGCAAGTGCTGCTTGTGAATCACCGAGGAAACTAAATGGAAAAATATTATGATTATTTTTTCCCAAAATGATCTGAATGAAACTAGCTCCCTTTTGAAGCCAAGGCGTGCAAGACGTAGATCAGAAAAAGAACAACCGTTGATTTCCGATCTCGCTCGTGAAATTTGTCGCAAAACCAGCCTACTCATCCGGTGGGTAGATTCTCGTATGATTTGATTGACAAAGCTGAATGAAGGAATAAAACGGTTGCGTCGTTATATGACAAATATGTCCTCTTCTTCATTTCAAATAGCTCGAGAGGAATTAAATGTTCGTGAATATAAGTCTTTATTCCTTTGACGTAAAAGGGAGCAGTACAGAATTTGCTCACTTCAACATGTGCAACGTACCCATATAACGTGTAGTAAATTAAAATCTTTGAAATTATGTAAAATCGACATAACGTGTTTCGATATTTTGTCAATAAACTAAATATTTTCATTGTATTTCAAATATAATTAAAATCCTTGGAAAAACCCTGATTAATGGTAGGTGTTTGTTATTTCTTTTTTAACCAAACCTTAAGTAGTCTTTGTCTGATAAAAATTGTGCATAGCAATTAAAGAAATTGATAAATATTAATTTCCTGAATTTCATTATCAACAAAAAATCAATAAAATTTCCAAATATATTCTGATTTCTAATTCTAAAACAATATAACAAATTCTGGAAATTATTTCCAAAAAGACTATTACCTTCTTGCAATTAAATATTAAGCTTCTAATGCCTTCTTTCTGATAACAAGCACTGGTTATATTTTAAACATCTCCATGTCAAAATGCTTTTCTTGGACGGGCATAATACGCAATAACTGAAATTTGTATTGTTTCAAAACTATTTTAACTTATGGCAATTCAGATTTCTGCTGAATCAAAATATTTCGCCAAAAGTTAGAAACGGTTCCAAGTAGTATGTCCTGGTAATTTTTCCGTTTATTTTGCTTTAGCAGTTTAGGGTAACGGTAACATCTAAACTTTTTAGAGCGGAAACAAAATTGTTAGTTGTGCCTAAAGCATCTTCAAGTTGTGCTTCATGCATTCAATTTTGATCATTCCTTTGATCAAATTGAGGTCAGGCTTGAGAGTAACACAACGTTTGTAGGCTGTTAAATTTACTGTTTTTCCTTTCATTTCATGTAATGTCCAGGCTGGGCGTCAATATGGGCATGCACATTTATTGCACTGCGCTTGTTCTTTCTGTTTTTGCGGGGTGTCTCGGTCACGTGACCGGGATATGTGCGTGTCCCAATTCACAGCCAATGTGCGACTGCAGACAAATCGGGCGCCAAAACTTGCAAGTGTCCACAAAATACACCTTTCATCCCCTCAAAACACAGTCCTGGTGGGTGTTTCATAAAGCTGTTCTTAAGTTAAGAGCGACTTTACGAACGACTGGTGATCCTTTCTTACGCGTAAACCATCGCCAATGAACATTTTGGTTGTATGTCATTTACCACAAGAAAGCATCACCAGTCGTTCTTAAAGTCGCTCTTAACTTACGAACAGCTTTATGAAACACCCACCTGGATATGGAGTTCATTTACCTCCAGTTACTTAAAGGGAAAGTCCGTCCTGACGAAATTTTATTGCAGAAAAAAATGATAGAAATATCAGTGAGGGTTTTAGGAAAATCAACTGAAGATTAAGAAAGTTATTAGAATTTTAAATTTTTGATTTGTAACGTCAGATACGAACAGCTGCCCTATATGTTATGTAATATATAATGCATAAAATCTATTTTTTTATAGTTTACGATGACTAATTTTTTTGTCTTTCAGGGGCGGGTATGAAGTAATTTGTCAATTGATATGCTGTACTAAACCGAAGGTGCAATAAAACCTTCAATATTTTGAGTAAATGGCGATTCATTGGTTTGGGCTTTTTTTTAATTCACGATACATGTGAAGCTGCTCGCACGTGACATCACAAATAAGAAAAAAAATTCTGATAACCTCTGGTTAATTGTCCTCAAACCTTCATCATTATTTTTCTGCTATTTTAACAAATTTTTGTCAGGATGAAATTCCCCATGAAAAGCAACACCCACGAGCGATTGGTCTGTTCCTTTAGAATCATCCGCTTTATCCTCCTGTATCCTTCTTTTCTTTTGTCGGCCGTGTATGATCTTTGTCCATCTTCATTGAAATAATACACACTCATCATTTTACATTCTAATAGCCACCATGGAAATAACTGGAAATTGAACCAAAAAAAGTATTTTAAATGCGCTGTACGATATTCACTCCAATACCCCATTCATGCTGAGGATTTAGGGCGGCCCAGGGCCGGCCCTGGGCCGCTCTAACTCCAGTATGAACGGAAACGAGACCGGCGTAAATTTTTAGGGCGGCCTAAACTAAACCCCCTTTCGGAGGTGGTTCAGGGCCGGCCCAGGGCCGCTCTTGCTGCAGTATGAACGGTTAGGCCGGCCTAACTTACGTCGCCCGGAAGCCGGAAACAGTACCTACCGTTTCCGGGTTGAGTCGCGTGTGTTATGTTGCGCGCGGTACGGTCGGGATTTGCTTGCCTTGTACGTAAGTATACACGTTGTACGTTATATACACAGGCCCTGACACTGTGTTGCGTGTCATGCATGCATAGTGAATTATTTGCATTGGTACGCATAATTGCTATTTACAATACAACTTCAACTTCCAAGTAAAATGGCCAATGATCGCGACCGCGGGAAAAATTGGGCTTTTCCAGAAGAGAAATTCCTCCTCATTATTCCGGCTTGGATGGTCGCGAAGGGTAGAAAATTCGCAGTATGAACGGACTAGGCCGGTCTAATTTAGAGCGGCCCAGGGCCGGCCCAGAGCCGCTTCCGCAGTATGAAAGGGGTATTAAATGATATGCGCCGTATAAGCGAAAACAACAACATAATGTTTACATCTTAGTTTTGAATGTTCTTGCAATCCACGCTGAGCAATTCAACTTTACACAAATCACTTGCAGCCTTTTAGGCCAACATTATGGTGAAGCACTCGCCTTTCAAAAGAAATAACTGAAATCATTTTAACTGGGTGAAAAGAGAATGGTAGAGAGTGTGAGAGAGAGAGAAGGAGAGAGAGAGATGGGGAGATAGAGGTTGGCAAACTACTTGGTGGTAAACAGATTGAACACATACTATAGTGTGAGAAATTGATTTTCTTGCCCTCTTTCTTCTGCCCAATTAGTCACTCAATTGGTGATATGATTATAAGACGCGCCTTTTTCCCCCTTCTTCCTCTCATCGTCTCTTATCTCTCTCTCTCTCTTCATTTCAATCTCCCTTTTTTTCTTTCGACTCACTTAACCCCCCCCCCCTCTCCATCTCTGCATTCTAATCTCTCTTGATTTTTTTTCTTTCGACTCTCTTATCCCCCCCTTTCAGCCTCTCTTCCATTTTATTTTTCTTTCCACTATTTTATCTCCCCCACCACACTCGACTTTATCTCGCCATTTCAGTCTCTCTTCTGTATTTTCTTTATTTTCACTATTTTTTTATTTCCCTCTCCCTTTCTTTCTCTCTCCCTCCCTGCCTCTATCTCGTACTCTCTATTTCCTGCTCCTTGAATACCTCATATACGGCATCTTTGATGACTAAACTTAATTGCGCTAAGTCTTTTCACGAGTCGTTCGGCCATGGTAATAACTGAAACTATAAAATAATTCCATAACAATCTCTGTATATTTGTACATTTGCATTGGCACTTACTCTATTCAGAGGCACTCGAATATTAATTAAGGTACCGTTGTAGTATACTCGGCATTGTGTTGGTAGATACGAGTACACAATATTTCAGGGCGTCGCCGCAAATTAAACAGCTTTGACCTCAAAAGCTGCTCTTGTAATTTTCCTTTGAATTCTAACTTCATTGTTGATATACATTTCCACGTATTCAGGTAAGATCTCGAGACTAATTGCACGGCATTTTACATTATTGTCAATCATATGGGATATATTCAAGGAGTTAATGAGTTAGATACATGTGTTTTGTAGGCGTAACAGTTTACTGATGATCTTTGGAATCAGATGATCATGACATCATATTTTTCAATGCTTCAAGGGAGAAAACACCCTCAATATTTTTACCATAAACTAGTCAACATTTACAAACTATCGTTATGTCACTTTTTTGGGGAGATTCACGCTGGTGATAGGTTGGTTTAAATAAAAGTAGATACAAAATAAAGACAATATTGGTGTAGGTTTGTTATAAATCCATCTCATAAGAGCACCTTCTCATACCATTTCGTTTAGAAATAATTGATTTATTTCATTTACTTTACGCTCTTAATAAATCATCAGATATAACATTTCATACACCCTTAATCCACTAAGCAAACTTTTTTTGCCCATCATCAATCCTTTAATAAAAGATTTCAATTTATGGAATTTATGATATATGACCAAAAGCTGATGCCCGCATGACGTCACGAATTAAAACTATATAATGTCACAACGTTTTTTTTCTCGCAGTGTTTACATCAAGGTTTCATCAATATCTTTCTAAGATTGATTTTCAATAAAATTGTGTTTTTGTTTTATAAAGAAAACACTATTTTGAATTACAATACTTACATGTACACATAATTGAGATGATCATATACATTTAACAATAATTAAAAGGTCAAAATACAAATTTGTCTCTAGTTGATAATGTAACATGAGCAACCCACATGTGCTGCTCCCCTCATACTATTGGATTTCAGATATCAGGGAATAGGCAGAGAATGATTTGCCTTTTATTGAGATGAACTTAACGTAAGGGTGATTAATACCTTATTGGGAACTAAAAACTTTACTTGATTCAGATTCGAATTCGATTTTCAACAGATTGTTATAGAAAACTACTAAGAAATCTTATGATTGTATTATGCTAGCAACCATTCATTTCAAACGATATAGATGACATGTCCCTCCTCTATGGTTATGTTTGAAGTTTTTTTTTTTCTTTTTAATAGACTAAACAAGATCCATAGCAAAGAAGATTTCTCAAATCCAGTATGAATGTAATATTAGTGTCCCATTTTACAGGTTTTCCCTTTCCACTTCTTTGTCAAGCAATTTCAAAGCACCAGACACTGACAAAAAAAAACAGTTTTATCTTGATTTCAATTTAGTTTATCGCAGTTTTCTTATTTTTCTTCCCCTAATGTTAGTCAGCCCCACCAGAAAATGAACACATTTATACTGTTCACGTTCTGCCATGTTTAACTGCGAAGTCATTTGATAAAGTATTACATTCAAATAAAGTATGTTTCTCTGGACTTGCCGAACATCGTTATGTTGCTATCAACATTTAACACTCAGCAAGAATAGGTGCATTTTGTAGTGGGATCAACTTCGAGTACAACTGACGGATTGAAACTCATCGTCTATTCAAGGTTTATGGAAATGACTCCATCTATCGACCAGAATTATTAAGAAAAAAATTGTTCGACATTATATTATTAAGGAGAAAAATTTATGGAGTATAACCATTATCAGCTTCGAACTTAATCGCCTCATCTGCAGTGGATCAATAACTGCATTTTGTTTTGTTTTATTTTGATTTGGTTGTTGACCCGTATATGACACGTTGGTAATATCTGACTTGCGAATCAGAGTAGTTATCGTTTTATTGAAATTTTAGACTTACTTGCTTAAATGTTTTTTTACGAAGATGATAAATACTTCACTGTTCTAATACACCACGGGGGGGGGGCACTTACATTGGGGTAATAATAATAACAACGCGCCTCGGAATAGAATATTTCTAGATAGATGGCGCTATATAAATGCCTATTATTATTATTATTATTATTGACTAGTGGATACCATGCGCGACCATAAAACACGTAAAATGGATGTCTTTTTCAAGATAGGGCACGTTACGTACGTAACGTGATAAGGGTGTCGAAATCACAAAGATATTGAAAAAATCTATCTAGTTCGCTCAAAAAAATATACGTGCTTACGGTCAAATATGCAGGGATGATAAAACAAAATCAAAATGTTTTATAAAGGATGTCATTTTTGCCCCAACACTACGTGTTTAGAGTCCGACTTGCCCGAGGTGTGGAAGGTGGGGCCGTACTAAACCAAAATAATGGTGTGTAAAGGTAAAACCGACGACCGACGGACCCGTGACATAACAATAAAATATCGCTGTACTTGTTTAGGGGTTCATTTCAGGGAATGCCAAGAGTATCGTTTAGTTTCCAATACTTGTTAAGGGGTGCATTTTCAGAATATGGAAACTACATCGCTGTACTTGCTTAGGGGCTCAATTCTGGGAATACTTGCCAATAGTATTTGTTTCCAATATTTGTTTAGGTTAGGGTTTCATACGCCAATACTTGTTAAGGGGTGCATTTTCAGAATATGGAAAATACGTGTGTAGGGTGCTTTTCAAGACCCAGTGGTCGCGCATGGTATCCACTCGTCGATGGAAGTGCCCCCCCCCCCCCTCAATACACCCTAAATATTATTTGGGCCAGATTAGGCTGTTTATTCTTAAAAGATTAGCACCACCTCTGGTACTTAAGGTACTTTGTCGGTTCAAATGCAAATTAAAAAAAATGTGTGTGGGTGTGAGGATGTGTGTGTGTGTTGGAGGATGAGGGTGTGTGTTTCTTTTTTTCAAACGGAGGGGCAAACACTAGAAACCATAGGATATTAAGGAATAAAAATATTGTTTTTTTAGGTTTGGGCTTGTTTGTTGCTGCAGTCAATTTTTATAATAATTTCATTGGCCCGTATTCAGAGACAAAAAAGAGAAAAAAATTCTCAATGTGCACAAAATGTTTCATAATGAAGTTTGTCGATTTCCAAACGATTCGTAAACACAATAGCCCGTATTCTGAAGTCGGGTTTAACTTAAACTCGGGTTTAAAGTGGTGGTTTAAGTATGGTAAGCCAAAAGTAGCAAAATGTTTATTAAGTTGTATGTTTCTTATGTTTTCGGTGCTCTTTTCTGATTCATCAATGGTGAAGACAATCATCTATTTATACTTCCTACACAATTATGGTCGATCTACTGTTAGTGATTATGTAACAATTGGATGTCTATACTTACACCACAACTTTAACAAGTTTAAGTTAAGCCCGACTTCAGAATACGGGCCATTGCGTTTACGAATTGATTGGAAATCACCATACTTCATTTTGAAAAATTTTGTGCACATTGAGAATTTTTTTCTCTTTTTTGGTCTCTGTTTGTTTTGCTTCTCACCAAGCAAATGAATGATGAAGCATTTCAGTTACATCACATCAAGAACATGAAGAAGGAGATGTTAAGACCTGTATTCTGAAGTCAGGTTCAATTCCGGTCTAAAGTTGTGGTTTAACTATGGATAGCCAAGTATCATAAACCTCTAACAGTAGAGGTTCCATGTACCAACTCATGTCACTCACAAATCATTCTTAATAACCTGCGAAGGATAAATAAGAAAATTGTCTTCACCATTGATGAATCATTAGGAATGATCACAGTAAGGATAAAAAGCATTATAATATAACTGGGTGTCAGGAAAGAAATTTAATACAATTGTAATGTTTCAATTGAGTTCAAACATGTGCTTAGCATTTATTGTTTATGTTTCAATTGATGTTTCAATGTACATATGTTTTGGATGTTTCAAAGGCAAGCATTGGAAACGTTTGATACCTCCCCCCCCCCCCCCTTATAGTACAAAATCAGGTGGATGCCATACTTTGTTCAAGTGTTAAAAATATTTCGTACTGCTAAGCATCTTCATACAGGTGTCGTAAATAGTTAATACTGTGCTTTAGCATGGATGAATATAGGTATACAAATGCACAGGAAGTCCCTTGTTATTAAAAATGTGTTGCTTTATGTATTCATCTGTCATTGAAATTCTTTGAATTACTTAATAGAAATATCACAGTTGGTCCTAGTAACGGTAGGGTATATTACGAGGTTAATTTTAGTAATTCGAGGAGAACCACCTAAGCCAGAATAGACTACAGATGTTCGTCATGTTCGTGTAGGCAGTTTTAAGTTAAAACTGAGGGACTACGTCGGTGACGAGAAAACGACCCCAGCTGCCGCCGGTTCTCCACCGACATGACTGGTCAAAAATCATGTCATCATTGGGGGCTCGATCTCGTCCACTAATTCGTTGAAGCCACATCTCTCTTATCTGGGGGCTACTCATCGAGGGGTAACACAGTCTGCGGAGGCCGAGGCCGAGTGGAAGAGACATCGCAACCTGCGGAGGCCAGGAACTGGACCGACCACCAGGGCCGAGTGGGGCATGTCAGACCAGATAGGATGATGGGGGCTCACATTAACGATTACCGTTTTAAGTTAAGTTACATTTTGTTATCTATAACCCACATTATGTATATTTCGTGTACAATCATTGTCAAAGAAACCAAAAGAAATATTGAAAAGGTTTGATTAAATCTTTCATAACTGTAATCCTCAGTTTTTACGTATTCCTTATTTGGTGTCAAGCAGCAGTAGATAAATAATTTTAAAAAAAAGTCACTTCCCACGTGACACTGTGTAATTTTGACATTTTCGGCTCCTCATAATTCTGCACAGAGTTAGACTATGGCCCGAGTAAACTGGCCAAAATGTCTAAGCTTTCCAATGATACATCATTTGTCTATTGTATTACAAATTCTACGGCATTAATAGATTCCCCGTTTGCAGAAATCTGGGAACTTTACTCAAAGGCATACATCAGCATGATTATTCACGTCTACTAGGATATTATCATGTAACAGTCATCTCACTATTTAACATGATTGATTATGTACATGTAAATGACCAAGGTAAAAACAGCTTCAATTCAGGTAATAATAATAATAATACTATTAAAACAATGGTAATAATGATTGTAATAATAACAAATTGTTTTAATACGATATTTATATAGATATAAAAACAATTCATTCAAACATGCAAACGGAACGCTATTCTATTTTCCTATATTTATGTATAAAATTGGAATGTAAAAGTACAATTTGGCAACTGAATGTCAAGTACAAACCTTAACATAAACGTGATTATGATAACAGAGAAAACTAAACAAGTCAAACAATTCAGACTTCCATCTACATTGATGTAACACAAATATAATGGCATTTTAAAATAAAATATTCTTAATTGGAGCTAAATCGCATGATGTGGTTTCCAAGGTGAAAATGAGAACTACAGATGTCACTCACAAAGACTCTAATAATGAGCTTCTTTCGATGTTTGACAGAAATATTTTAAGTTTTGTCTCGCTTGTTTGTGCACAAGACATAAACGTCGTTTTCTATGATGTCACTCACATAATTGAAAAATAAAAATGAAATAGTAAAACCAGATGTATATAATGTTTACTTGCAGATAAATATTCCCCATTTGCACTACATAATGCACAACAACTATTAGAAAGTTCATATTTTAAACTTGATTTTAGTATCGAAAAATCATAAATTTTAGTCATAGTATAATTCAAGTCACTACGGTGTTTTAGCGATTTCCGGGTTCCTTAAAACACATCTTTAATACATTCATGATATTCGGTGTTTCTAACAATATTTTTCCCCAAATAAATCATTTTTTAAAGCTTCAGCAAAAGGGACCAACAAACCAGATAAAAACTAGATATATATGTATATTTATGCAGATTAAAGAGTCCAGAGCCAATGATAAGCCGTACTGCCTATGTTATACGTGGATAATGCCATATTAAAATAAATTATCTGGCTGCAATGAAGAACAAGAAATAACTAAAAAGCCCAGTAAGTTACAAAGTGAGTGCTGGCATCCCTAAAATACGTAATCAAAGTTTACAAAGTACAGTTATTATAGTTATAGTATAGTTATAGTGGTAAGCATATTTGGTAAAAATGCTCCCTGAGGGTAACTATGTGTCCAACCAACATTGGGCATTTCTTTTGGGCATTTTTATTTATCCAGTGCGATGAAAATTTTGCCTTTTCTAAAGTAACTGCTGCTATTTCTTTTTTACCTTACTGGACAATTTCCCCGGGGGGGCCACTTACATTGACGAGTGGATACCATGCGCGACCAAAAAAACACGTAAAAAGGATGTCTTTTTCACGATAGGGCACGTTACGTACGTAACGTGATAAGGGTGTCAAAAACACAAAAATTATGAAAAAAGGGTATCTATTTCGCTAGGAAAATTACGTGTTTAGGGTCGAATTTTCGGGGATGATAAAACAAAATTAAAATGTTTTATAAAGGATGTCCTTTTTGTTTAGGGTCCGATTTGCGCGAGGTGTGGGTGGGGTCGTACTAGACCAAATAAAGTAAAGCCGACGACCGAATGACCCGTAACAATAAAACATTCCTTTACTTGTTTAGGGGTTCATTTCAGGGAGTATATGCCAAGAGTATCGTTTTGTTTCTAATACTTGTTAAGGGTAGGGTTTCACACACCAATACTTGTTAAGGGGTGCATTTTCAGAATATGGAAATTACGTGTATAGGGTGCTTTTCGAGACCCCATGGTCGCGCATGGTATCCACTTGTGAATGGAAGTGGCCCCCCCGAGACAATTTCGCTTCCCGATTTCTGTAAAATACTGCCCTAAATTGGTTGGACACATAAAAACCCCTCGTGTTGGTTATTTTACCCAATATTTTTACAGCGTATATTCTCTCAAGACCAAACAAGAAGTAACAGCCTTCAAATCCCCCAAAGTACATGTACATGCCACAACTCCGATCGAATACTTGATCATATGAATGGGTATGCCCTCAAACAGGTCTGATCTTGAGAAAATAAAAAAAAATACGTTTTATCAGATAAATTTTCCGATTTTACATCGGAATGTTACTTTAATCAGGTGCCCGTTCTAAAAAAAAACAATCTGCGCACTTTTGTCTTTTGTAGAAAGCATTGAATGAACTGAACATTTTAGGATATATCATATGATTTACCAACAATATTCACATGTTTACAGGTTATGAAACGAATTGCATAAAAATTACACAATCGTGTAATCTCTTGCTGCAGCCTACTCGTATATATCCAATAACCTAAGCATGTGCTCAAATTGATATTTTTAATGGAAAAACATTGCCGAGAGATGGCGCTAGTTGCCAAGTTTGACATCTCAGGGTTAAAAAGTGACACATTATAATTCTAACGGATAAAAAAATGTAGCGATAGTTTTACCGTTGTTTTATTTGAATTCACATTTGACTGACCCCTCTACCAAAGTTTCAGACGGGATTTAATGAGAGGCATACCTCCTTGAACCACCACTTAAACGCCAACCACTATTCCAAATACAACGTCAGCCACTATGACTGATTAACCTAGACGTAAAACGTTTCATAGGTAATTAATTATATACCAGCTTGGCGTTTACCAGCAAAATGCTGTCCTGCCGAGTTCCTACGGGAGTTACCACAAACAGAAACAGAAATATATGTCATTCGATATAATTCTTAGGCCTACTCATTTGCCATGAGGTAATAAGGCTATAACATGGGCGGAAATCCCAGAGGGACGAAGCGACCCCCCTTGCCTAAAATAGTACTAGTAGGAGGGGGGGGCACAATATAAAATGTCCCCCTATTTTTTATGTTTTATGGTGGAAAGAAATACACCATTTAAAATCGAAATAAAATGTGTATTTTGGACGAGATTGCCTTATTTTGGGGGTGATAATCTTTTCTTTTTTTTGCTTGTCAAATTCCAAGCCCCTGGTCCCCCTACCTTTGAGGAGAGATTTCCGCCCTTGGGCTATAATCAAAGTTGTCTCAAGTTTATGCTGTTACGAAGCACCGAACACCTGCGTCTTCTGCATGAGAACAATCGGAACCATGGCCGCGATCGCACGCAAGTAGGCTGGTCTCTGTCCCGATGCAAGAAAGATCATCCAGGAAAATGCTACCGGTTCCCTGGCCGAACTTGGCCTCTCCGTAAGCCACCTCGGCCCGGTCGTATCCCAGCATCCGACAAGCCACGTGTGCATCGTCTATCCCCCAGTAGTCGTCGCAGACCGTGCTCCAGCTTTTGCCGTCGAAGACTTCAACCCGACCCTCGTTTGGTCGGCTGCCGTTGACGAGGCGGATCATGGATGGATCCTCGCTGGATGGATGAGCTAAACACAAAATAAAGATGAGTTATAAAACACAAAATAAAGTGTACGAGGACTGTTTCCTGAAACTTTTTTTGGTGGGGGCGCGGGGGGCTTGGCACATTTCTCTGGACCGAAACCACTTTCCATTTTGGATTGAAATCACTCCCTCCCCTTTTGCTTGTCATTTTTTCAGGACCGAAAGCACCTTCATTCTGCAGTGAAACCCCTTTTTTTGATTTCCTCTTATTTTTGGGGGGGGGTTGTTAATTTCACTTCAGCACCCCCACTTAAAATGATAATAGAGAGTTGTACAATATATTTCACAGACTAGATCATTAACATATATATCAAGGGTTTTTTTCGCATAAACACTGTGAAGGTACACTCCAACATTGTGTAGAGCAGGCCTTAGATTGCAAAATATTGTTAGGATAAAACCACTTTTACATAAGGCACATTTCTTTGACCAATTTTTGGGGTTGTCAAACGGGTCTTTATTCATCGCGAAAAGGGAAAACGGGACGGACAGATGACGGATGGCTAAGGAATCTTTTCGTATTGGAGTTGATAGATGCATTTATTAGATCTTAGTCCCTATCAATCAGCCTATAGATGTTGCTAAAAATGTTCATCCTTTCCATGTGACCCTTACAACCCACAAGCCATTTTTATTCAGAACAATGTTGTAATCTATTAGCTTCTATTGAGCTATTGTAATATCTTCTGCAATGTGTATGTTGTATTTTCCTTGTGAATTGAATCTGAAATGGAAATCAAAATAGAAATTGAAATACCGGCGACACCCACCATCTGTTCTACAGTTCACACCAACATCTTTGGAGTGGTCACAGTTGTGCACTCCAAAGCCGAGATGGCTGCATTGATCAAGACTGGTCTCCTTGCCTTGGCAGATCACATTGTCCATCAGGATAGGTCCTGAGCCTCCGGAAATCCACCACATGTCATGGGTCGAGTACTGCGCGTCGGCCCCTTCATAGCCCAGCATCCTACAAACGATGTCAGCATCCGTCTGCTCCCAGAGGTCTTCACAGACAGTTCCCCATTGGCCATTGTGAAGGACTTCGACCCTCCCTTCGTGTGGCCCAACGCCACCGACCAAGCGCACATCCTCCAAGTAAGCTGAATAGAGTGGGGAGAAGGTAACAATTGCGTCAACATTATCATGATTCTAGAACGTGTTTTCTCATTATCAAATCGTCTTTTTAATGAAATGTTCTTGATTATCGCTCAGTAAGTTGAGAGGGGGTTTCGGATTCCGGTGACCGAGGTTTGGTTCCCACTTGGTGCGCTATTGACATTTGGTAAGGCATTCATCCTCCTTTCCAGATCCCTCGGACAGGGCCTTAAGCAGTCAGTCATCTGGTTGCTTGCTTTCAAGCATTCATGCTTCCTTAGCAATCAGGTAAAAAAAAATCATTTACCATTCACATACAATTTAACCTTCCCAAAGTCCAATCAGTAATGCATTATAATTATGACATTTGTCCTATACATGTTTCTAAAAAGACCCAGAGAAACACATGTTCTGGCTTAATAGTGTGGTACGGTATGTCACTGACACAGCTCCCGTAGTACTTTCGTGCCAAAATTGTATTTTCGGGGGAGTTGTTTTGGCTTCAATAGGGTCCCTTTAAACACATAAATGATAGGGTTCAAATTTTCAGACCCATCTTTTCCTTCGTGGGGGTACTTTTTGGCGCCATATTGGCCTGTACAAAGCCCAACAGGATAATCCATTATTTTGATTTGTCACTTTTCTTCGCCAATTATATCTTTTTTACAAAAATGCTTCGAATACAAAAAGTCCAGTTTTAAGGTCATGATTTCACTTTCAGCTCGCGCTTCGTCCTCGCATGATTAATTGTTAAAATATATATCGTCTTCATAGAAAGCTGCAAAAAGTCCTTAACATGCCCATTTTCATTCAGGCCAGAACGGATATTAAAAATTCCTGCTCTCACTTCGCGCTGACAGTAATCATTTGTTACATGATATGCATCTTCTTCAGGATCACAAACAGTGATTAAAATGTTCAATTTTAAGGGGAAAAATTCATGACATTTCCCAAAATCTTAGCTCGCGCTTCGCGCTCGCATTTTTGGATTGTTGAAATATGTATTCTCTTCATGGGTAACTGCAAACAGTCCTTCACAGGTCCCTTTTCTATCATGCTAGAACGGATATAAGAAAATTATGCTCGCGCTTTGCGCTCGCAGTAATTATTTATTAGGCTATATACGCATCTTTTTTATGATCAGAAACATAGCTCAATATGTTCAATTTTCAGGACATAATGCATGAAAATTCCAATAAATCTTAGCTAGCGCTTGCAAGCGCGAGCTAATATTTATTGGAAATTTATATGTGTGTGGGGGTGAGTGTGTGTGTGTGCAAGAACAACGGAAAACTCAATTGTGCCCCCCCCCCCATCTTTGAGGAGAGATTTCCGCCAATATTCGGCACCCCCAGTCAAAAAAAAACGTTCCAAGGGCCCTGATATTCACCTGGTACGTTTGAACACACAGTCTGTAACTTGGCCACGAATCCCTGCTCTTCAATCTCGGCATCAGACACGAAGAGCAGCCATGCCTTGTTAGAATTCACATGAAACGATGCGGGAACCTCCCCTCCGGTCCAACGCTGCACCACGTTCTTAGGTTTCACTTCCTGCGAGCCAAGCACCAGGTAGTCGTACAAGGGCTCCGTGCGGAAAGCCAGGAATGTGATGTTGATGGAGCAAGCATCAGAGGTGTTTACCTGCCATAACACGCTCGTATCTCCTGGATAGTTGCTTGGATAGTTAGGAGTTCCAATGTAATAATCTTCTCCTTCCCTGAGGGTGATCGACCCACCTGTGTTGATTGGTAAGAAAGAATTCAATCAAGATAGAGGGGGGCTACTATGCACTTTGCTTCCCATCTCTGACGAAAGGAAACAAGGACCTCCTGTAAAATAGACAACTTTGTCAGTCACATGTAGTTGCCAATGCATTAGAATGATGCTCCCACCCATGTCACATACGAATGTGTTTCTTTTTCAAATAATCCATTAACATCTTGATAAAAAAAAGCATGCACATACATATACTGTGAACTTGTTTTTCACTCAATGCCAAACTTAGGCCTTTGTAATATGAAAAGTGTACGATGTTGTTAACTTGGATGTTGCGATTTCGATCAACCCACAACGCATTCAACCTGTTTCGAACTGTTGTAGAGATTATGCTTCTCCAGAAGCTGTCTTTTTGGAAATGCAACAGACGAATTTAGAGTTTAGGATCAATTGATGAATGGAAATAAGGATGGATGGAACGATGTTTTTTTTATCGTTTTTTTTAAATAATCGCGAATTTAAAGACTGATAATGGTTTAAAATTGGAAGGATGATTGCACCCTCATCGAAATACCAATTTCAGTTGTGTCAAAACAGACTGCACAGTTTTCAGCGTCTGCAGAACATGGCCGCATGTCTTTTGTCCCTTCGAAGAAAGAGAGTCCACATTACTCCATTTCTGCGTGGCCTACATTGGCTGCCTGTCAACCAGATAATAGCCTATAAACTTGGGGTCCTTGTATTTAAACGGATGGTCCGGGCTAAAAATATTTATATCTTAATACATAGAGTAGAATTCACTGAGCAAAGTGCCTAAAATTTCACCAAAATCGGATAACAAATAATAAAGTTATTAAAGTTTAAAATTTAGCAATACTTTGTGAAAACAGTCGTCGTGACTATTCATTAGGTGGGCTGATGATGTCACATCTCCACTTTTCGTTTTCTTATGTTATTACATAAAATCATTCAAAAATTCATTATTTCATACTTGTGTCAATAATATGTCTCCCTTATAATGAAATAAGTTGCAGCAATAAATATCTAATTCACTAAATCAGTGGTCAATCCAATTTTTCTAGTTCTTGGAGGAAATTTTTTGAATAAACCCAATTTTATACAGGGCGTATCAAAAAAAAGTTTACTCTTTGAAAAAACCATGGGAATTAAAAAATATACAAGATGTTGGTGATTTTTTAACATATGATCTTGGGTTTGGGTCTCATCTATCCAATGAAAGTAAAAGTTTTGGCAGAATGATAAACTTGAGTGACCACTGTCAATTTTTGTAAAGCTCGCAGAAATGCTCGTTTTCACGATGTGTCAAGGGGAAAGGGCGAAATAAAACTTACCCTGCGAAACATTTCTCATACATTTCCCCATTGCACTTTTTGTCAATTGTAATAAATGGATACATTCAAGCATTTTGCAACAATTTTGCCACCCAAATTGAAATTTCAACACTTAGTAAGCACAACCTTTACCATTTTGGGGCCAGCTGGATCTGAGCACATAACTAAGTCTGAACAAAAGTTTATATCAGACATCTCCAGCATTTGTGTGTGGGGGAGTGGGGTGGGGCGCAATGCACTCTTCGAAGTGTTTTGGGAAAGAAAACAAGTTGAAAAGGTAAAAGATATCTTCAAATCAGTTTTACTAGCTAAATCCAACATGTTCTTCATGATTAAGGTTTACATTTATTCGCATAACTATTTCAAAGTTCTGCGCAAATAATTTTTTACTAACTTTTCAAAAGTCATTTGCTTAAATGGATCTGTACCAAAGTTGAAATGTGGAAAAAATCTTCAGGATATTATAAATGTATAATTTTACATAATTTTCTTTAAGTGTAAACTTTTTTGATACGCACTGTATAATAAAAAAGAACAAGTGGAGATGTGACATCATCAGCCCACCTAATGAATATTCATGACGACTGTTTTCACAAAATATTGCTAAATTTTAAAATTCAATAACTTTGTGATTTGTTATCTGATCTTGATGAAATTTTCGGCATTTTGCTCAGTGAATTCAACTCTATTTATTGAGTTATACATACGTTCAGCCCGGACCATCCCTTTAAAGCTCTTAACGATAAATTTCCACCCTACATATCAGAACTCTTATCTCAGCATAGATCATTACGCAGTCTAAGATCAGCAGATCAAGCATTGCTGACAGAATCTCTCAGCCACACAACCTGGGGTTAGAGAGCCTTCTACATGTCTGGACCAAAGCTGCATGGAATAGCCTTCCCCAATTTATCAGGAGAGCAGAGACCCAATCAACTTTTGAGTCTTACCTGAAGACCTTTCTGTTCCCCACTCGCAAGAATAACTCGATTGTAGCATTGATAGGACAGTACTTGAAGTAAATGATGATCCTAAGCACTGTTTGAAGACTTTGAAATTTGTGAGATATTTCCTATTTTTGAGCAAGCGTCATGGGCGCCGAGCTGAGGCGGATACCGGCGTTTTACAAGAACCCATCATCAAGACAAAGTATTGGTCTACTGTACAGGCTAACATGTATCAAATACCTAAACCCTTGTTGTTCAGTCATGTTTAACTCAAATGGGGTATCTCTAAATTACCCGGACAATGAACAGATTGGCTCGGGATCACACATTTGGAAGGCTCGATCGATCTGCTCTAGAACATGTAGAGAATGTCAAAAGATATAGTAACATTTCATATAAAGAGTAAAACTTTACTGGAAATCATGAAGACTTTTCAGATGTTCTAAAAAACTGTCTCAACTGTGTACTGTCCACTGTGAATTATGCATGCGTTACTTAATTTGAGGCTGAAATTCGTTCAATCTTCCTCTTTTTTTTCTTAGAGACATGTTTTGTGATAAGCGCTATACGAAAATGGATAATTATCATTATTACTATTATTGTTGATTATTTTTATTTTTTATTGTGATCATCATCATCATTATTATTACTATGATCAAGGCAGAAAATCTTATTCTATATAGATTTAGTTTCCGATCGATATGTAATTTGCTTAATCATAGGATTAGCATTTATCTCTAATACTCAATAAAATCAATAGAATTATCATACCTGTAGAGTCCACATTACCACCTACTGCCCACGGAACTGGAGAAGTCACATCTGTTAAGAAAAATCGAAAGAGAAAATATAGTAATCTAATCTGGTGGGAATGTGAATCAGTGGGCGTAAATATCACATGATGTAAAGATGGGATGAATCCACTGTTCACTACATCTTCGTTCTCATTGGAAAATGTCCAAAATTTTGCATATTGAGTTTAGTATCCACTGGTAGTCTGTTTCTGATAACGGTGAGCATCTCTTACGACTTGGTCTACCAACTAAGTACATGATCGATTTCAAAATCCCTCTCCCGATTTTCGAGACTGTCTTTGGTTTTAGCTCTCGGTTAAGTGACTTCCCAAATTGAAGAACATCGTCTACATCTTGGCTCATGCGCTCATGTGGTACTGGTGTCACTCTTCATGTACCCATCACACTCCTAAGAGATATGGAGACAGTGCCTTTTCATCTATTGTTCCACGCCTGTGGAATAATAATAGCCAATTTTTATAAAGCGCTTTTCCCAGAATGGCTCAAAGCAATTCTGGCAGCATATTATTACCCCGGTCATTGGATTCATTTCAATCACGCACGAAAAGTGCACAATTTCCACTCCCTGGGGAGCATTCCTTGCATTCATTGTAGCCTCATTATGGCGCTGGCAAAATCAAACATACAGTATCTTCGCGTCCTACTGGGTTCCCATTTAGCACCTGGGTCGAGAGTGGCAAAGTGTGGATTGACGCCTTGCCAAGGGACGCTAGACCGCAGTGGGATTCGAACACACGACCCTCTGTTTACAAGGCGAGAGTCAGAACCACTACACCACGGCTCTTCCACGGAACTTCCATGTAACTTCCTCCCTTCTTCACTTCGTGAAATTGGCAGCACTGAACTTTACAAATCGTCCCTAATAACTCACTTATTTAAGCAGATGTGTAGTAGTTAGCTTTAATCATGTTATTTAGATGAGCCTGCGCCTATGAATGTTTTAACAGAAATGTGGCGCAATATACATGCTGTGGATCATCATCATCGTCGTCTACATGTACAGGGTGTATCAAATAAAAGGAAACCGAAGTTTGACCGAGTATAATTTGAAAAATATGGATTTTTTATTGTAATAGTCATATCACTAAAACTACAACCCTTTCCCTTTCCAATGACACCTAACATATCTTACAGAGTCCACGCTTCACTGAATACCATCCTTTTGAAAAATTTATACAAAAGACACGGTGGTTCACTTTCATTGCCTATTGAGTGGCTTCTTTGAATGTACCCAAAAATGATTAGCAACTCAAATGATTTCAGTTAAGCATTCCAATGACTTTTAATTAAATGAATTTGGTGAATGAATTAGAAATGTCTATTCATTAACTAAACAAGGCTTCTACTCCATGATTTCTAACATGGTGCAACTCACAACTGCACAGAGATCTTTCTTGGTAAAAAAAGTATCGTGAGACAAGGAGTTATCTCCTTGTCTCAAGAAGCATTTCATTTAATGTTTCCGGATACATGGATAGGGACCCCCTACCAAGAAGACAATTTGGCTTGATGTGAGGTGGACAGATTGAAGGCAAACCCTGAACAAGTGAGACAAGTCATGAATGGGATCCAGCGCAGGTGTCAGCTATGTTTGGAGAGAGGAGGGGGACACATCGAGGGACTTGGAGCATAAGCAAAAAATCTGGTTTCATCACACTCATCTTTTCTTTTTCATTTCATCAGCATTAGCTTGAAGAGTTAAGAGACTTATTCTTATTTGTTACAGACATTTAAAAAGAAGAAATGATCAAGAAGTGAAGAAAATAAACAAAGTTTGAAAATGAATAAGTGTTGATATGTTTCATCATTTTGTCTTTATCCTAAAAAAGTTTAATTTTGAAAATGAAAGATGCGCGAGAGTGAACCACTTGAAATTTTGTAACACTTTTTCAGAACAATGGTGTTCAGTGACGCATGAGCGTGACGAGCTGAGAGTGCTATCATAAGAAAGGTAATGAGTTGATCTATCTGTTGATATAAACCCCGCTATTGCCACAGTTATATTTTTGAAATTATTAGTGATCAAATTTGGGTTTCCTTTTTTTCGATACACCCTGTATAAACTAATATTCCCATGTAATGATCCAGATTCCGAATGCCATGGCATTTCCTGTCAATGTGAAACCTCAGCGACAACATTTGATTACAACTTTCTCCTAGTCATGATATTGGTCTAAAGGCGAGGACGAGTAAGTATTTTTCAATGGGCATAATGACATGGATCTGTATAAAAAGCCACTGGAATCATAAGTGTGATCTAATGCAAGCATAAAAAAGGCGCCATTTTTGCCAAAGATAACACACAGCCCTAAGCACTTATACCACTCAAGTGATCTGGAGACCGTTTCATGAAAGTTGTCAGCACTGACAAGTTGTCTTTCTCCGACAGTTACCATAGTAACAGTCAGACGCCAGTGCCTTTCAGCCAATCAAAACCAAGGATTTAACTGAAATTGTCAGTGCTGACAACTTTCATGAAACACCCACCGGATATCCAGAAAGAGAATCTCTGTTGGAAATGTCTTCAGCCAGCATTCAAAGCGTTTCTACGAACAATTAAACAATCTCTTGGAATCCACATAATCAATCTTTAGTTCGAAATTCACTCGCCCAGGTTTAGACTTTGCGTGACAAATCAAAGCTTGCATCTTCGGTTCGGAATAAGACTACTTATAATTAATCACTTCAGCTTGAAATTTGACATCAGTTTGACATCAGTCAAGTACAATGACCGTAGAAACAGTAGTACAATAAAAGTGAAGCTATATTCGTGATATATCTTTGTTAATCATGGTGAACACTTTTTTTAAGAAAAGGAAGGAAATTCCAAATAGTGAACATCATTCTAGCACTTACCCCTAGAATCCTGCGTAGTGTGCCTTGCAGTTGTTTCATCTGTAAAAAAAAAAAACAGAGCAAAGCAACTCAGAACTTCAAAGGTTGGTCGCATACTGTATATTGATAACAGGTGTTCTTGAGTGACTCGTGAACAAACTAGGGACTATAACCTCTTAATAGGAACGTAACATTGCCATTCGAAATCTACTCAAGATCTTAAGAAATGTATCTACAGTGGTTGCACTCGACCCAGGAGACGTTAATGAGTTACCTAGTATATAGTATATCTACTTTTTTTTAATTATTAAGCGCTTATTGGCGATTCAACTATAGCTTGCACAATATTGGATTTAATCTGTTAACAATTACACAAACGTGTTAGAACAGTAGGTTTAGCCCGTGTGGTAGACGACTATTTGAGAACCAACCACGAATACATCAAATAAATGTAAACTATTGGCTCCTTTTGAAGAAACACCCAACATAACTTTTTCCTTCTTGGTACTTCTGTAGAAGAAAAAAAAACATTTTTTGCAATCTATGATTTAATTGTTTAATTCCATTCAATGACGCTGATATAAAAACATTGCCCAAGGGTACGGTCTGAAAGTTTCATTGTACACTGTAAAAACTCTGGTGTTGAAACTGACACCAGTTGGTGTTTAATAGAGGACCACACCCTGAGGTGTTTAAATTACACCCCAGATATTGAACATAACACCAAAGAGTGTAAGAACCAAATGTGGTGTAGTAATACCTATAGGTGTTAAACTAACACTGTCAATTTAACACTGGTGTAAAATAACTGGTGTGGTCCTCTATGTACAACGGTTGACACCACAGTTTTTGCTGTGTAATGACGAGGGTGTTTCACATACACGACATAGATTGAAGTAAAACTTTGAATCGCACTTATATGCCTAGTTACGTGCGTTGTAAAAGGCATTTCGGCATTGGTCAGATCATGCCAAGAGGACGCGCACAACTGCGTAATCAATGCTCGTTTCATATCATATATGCGTCACCATTTAAATACGACTCTTAGTCATACTTAAATCGTTGTGACCCCAATCCCCCCCCCAAAAAAAAAGGAATAAAATAAATAAATAAATGAATGAATAAATACATAATAATAATAATAATGATAATGAAATAAAACAAATAAATCAGAATTAGTACCTGGCTCACCACAGGAAGCTCTTAATTCTGCTGCGAAACCCTGATACGCAAATAAAGAATCACTTATAAAGTGGATGTGCATAAATCTCGACGGTTCATAGGTTTGGATGAAAGGCTCCAGAAAACCCGTAAAGCTGTCAAGTATTGTTTCGGTGCTGTCAGCTTCGGATCTGCAGGCTATGTAAAGATTGTCAAAAGTGTCCTCGGTGTAAAAGCTGATAAAACTGATAACCAGGGAGCAGTTTTCGGCCATGTTTATACTCCATTCTACTCTGGCTCTTGGTGTGTATTCTCCAGGGTAGTTCGGCGAAGAGATGTGCAGATGGTCCCCATCTTCAAGAGTGAAATTGCCTCCTGTGAGATTAACACACGATTGAATTATTGAAGTCATGAACTAAATGTGAAAGAGTTTGCCTTAGATTTATCAGAAAATATCAGAAAACTGCTATTGGAAAATAATCTATTTCTAAAGTCATAGGCCTATACAAAAAAAAACTATTTTAAAATGGGATAAGATCATTGTGTACTTTTTTCACTTCTCACTTAGTCTCTTACACACGGTTATACCATAATGTTACCAGCCCCATGGTATAACCCTACCCTTATGAAATCATTTATGATTATTATTATTGGTTATAATTACTACTTCAATCATTATTAATGTTATCATTATTATTATTACCATCATCATTATTACTATGTTCAATGCCGGGTGCGTCGTGGTCTAGTGGTTCTGATTCTCGCCTTTTAAACAGAGGGACGTGGATTCAAATCCTAGCCACGGCGTGTTTTTCTTCACCAAGAAATTTATCCACAGTGCTGCACTCGACCCATGTGAAGTAAATGGGTAACGGCAGGAAGGAATTCCTCAAAAAGCTGTGCGCACCAGAATCGGTAGACTAGCTTAGCCGGGGTAATATAGGGGCGCCTTGAGCACCTAGCAAGGTAGATACATGCGCTATACAAATCCTATATTATTTATTAATGCAGACAATCTGATTTTATAGATTTGGTTTCCGATCAATAAAATCAATAAAATGATCATACCTGTAGAGTACACATTCCCACTTACAGCCCACGGAACTGGAGTAGTCACATCTGTCAGTAAACATTGAAAGAGAAAATACACAATCAAAACTGAAGGGAGGATATTACGTAGATATCACACATTCTTAAAACAAATCAGTCAAATTGACTAGACCAGTAGTCAGCTGGGTGCAACTGATATGGCAATCCTTGATTGTCACATTTCTCTTTTCTATTAAAATACGACTAGAAAATAGTCAATTATGACTAGATTAACAGTTGCACTCAGCTGCCCGTATTAATTGGTCATTTTTGACTGATTTATTATTAGAGTGCATGATGTGAAGATTTGATAAGTCCACTATTCACTACATCTTTGTTCTCATTGGAAAATGTCAACATTTTTGCAATTTGAGTTCTCTACTTGTAGTCATTTACGGGTTTAAAAATATCAAAGTATATTGAGAGAATAGTTTTCATTCTCGAGTTTCTTCTGGGTAGATTTTCTCGGGGCATGGTCTCTGTCTTGATAAGAACACAACACCCCCCCCCCCCCCCCCCCACCCCCCCCCCCCCCCTCACCGTGATAAAATGTTGCTCAGGAAATGTTGTCGGTCTTGTGTACATACATATACCCGACTATTCCAGACTTAATCATGTCAGGAGATATCTGGTGTTTCTCAATGAGCGTCACCATATGGATGTAGAAAGTCCCTGTATACTTGCTGCAAGTCAAATACTTTTGGCTCCAATTTTAGACATCGTCAACGGAGTTTTACATATCAATGCTACTGATTTTGTTTTCGTAAAAAAAGTGTTTAACAATGTAATCTCTCAAGCGGTTAAATAAGGTGAACAAATTGCAGTATCCACCAAATATTTTGTTTCCATTAAGTATAACAAAATACATTTGTTGCAGTGTACATTGCATAAGAAGTATGACATGAAGTGAAAGAGGGAGGGAAACCAAATATATTTAAATATCCTGTCTGAGTAGTAGTAGTAGTAGTAGTAGTAGTAGTAGTAGTAAAATGGTATTTATTGGCAAAAACAACATATCGCAGCCTAAAGGCTGAATTACATGAAGTTTACAATTGTAATGTTTAAAAAAATGTAATTACACATCATTTTCACAATTCAATTACATAATAATATGAAATAACTACATCTTAAGACTAAATACAACTTTTAACAGACCTGATGTGGTGCTTGTTGCCGTCGTTGCTGTTGTTGTTGTTGTTGTTGTTGTTGGTTCTTCGTGGATTTGCGTCACGGCTTCTGCTTTATCAAAATGCACAATCATATAATTGTTTGTTCAAACTTGTCTTATAAATAAAGGAAGTGGTCAATAAACAAGTCTCTCTTCACAACCTTTAATCATTTCACTTTAATAAAAAGAGATGGAAATTGAATAACTTATCAAAGGTCTGTTTCAGACAAATAAATCAGTGATATTTGTTATCAAACATACAATATCTTTCGCATCATACCGAGTACCCATTTAGCACCTTGGTCGAGAGTGGCAAAGTGTGGATTGACGCCTTGCCGAAGGACGCTAGACCGTAGTGTGATTCGAACACACTACCCTCTGATTACAAGGCGAGAGTCAGAACCACTACACCACGGCTCTTCCACGGAAATTCCATGGAACTTCCTCCCTTCTTCACTTCGTGAAATTGGCTACATTGAACTTTTCAAGTCGTCCCTGATAACTCACTTATTTCAGCAGATGTGTAGTAGTTAGCTTTAATCATGTTATTTAGATGAGCCTGCGCCTACGAATTGTGGCGCAATATACATGCTGTGGTTCATCATCATCATCGTCGTCTATATGTATAAACTAATTGTTCCCATGTAATGATCCAGATTCCGAATGCCATAGCATTTTCCCAGGGGCGTAGATAGCGGGGGGATGGGGGGGATGCATCCCCCCAGAATTTTAGGTGGGGGGGATGGTGTGTACAATCATCCCCCCCCCCCCAGGTTTCTGTGGGGGAAGAAGCAAAACTATACAGTAATAAAGCAATGAATGCTAGTTAAAATCAATCAATAATAATAGCAGTAATAATCATAACGTACAGCAATGACAAACATGATCAAAATTGGACTTTTATTCAGAGTCAATCATCTTATATGCATTTACAACTTGCAAGTTTTAAGTAATAACAACTGTCTTGCGTCGTCATATACATTTAAGGATCGTTATTCAGAGTTTCACCAAGTACATTTCCTTATAATAATTATGTATTTGCAAAGGAGATAAGTTCAAAATATTTCATTACAGATTTAAGAAAGTTTCGCTTAATCACTCCCTTTCAGAGCAATTGCTTTCATAACACATTAACACTGTTCAAACGAATTAATAAGAAATTACCTTTACACATACACTGACCCTTTTCCCTGCTGGCCATGTCCTCAACCCCTACTTTGCAAAGGAAAGGTGAACATTTTCAGTCTCTAAGGAGCGAATTAGTAAATGAATGATTTTGGAATGAAAGTGCAAATTTTGGATGGCCTCAGTGATTATAATCCTTTACTGTTAAGGACTGTTTTGCATAACTATATTGGGTGAAAATAAACGTCTTCCAGTTTCAAGAAGTAAGTCGAGGCGCAATGTATTTTGGAAGTACTTATACCAGTGATTTCTGTACGTGCGCAGTCTTCTAGGTTTGAAGGTTATAAATTGTTACATTTTCTTACCTATGTTTTTATCATAATCATCATAACAAGGTACATAATAAGAAATGAATCGAAATTATAACAAGTTACTATCTATACAGTTTACTTCCGACAACCCGGTGAGGTTTATTTCATTTCCATACTTAATTCAATCAAGCCTTTGTAATCATGGTAATTTTAAACAGAGTGTGCTTATCATTTTAGTGTCCGCATATCTGCACGTGGATAAGAAATATGTTGAGCTTTTTTTATTTTACCCCTATTACTATAATTGTAATTTTTTTAGTTATTTGGCTGTTTATTTGTTTATTCCTTTAGTTGTTGATTCATTCGTTTGATCATTAACAATATCGCTACTTTTAAAAGAGTATACTACTATACTAGTAAAATAAGGAATACTAGTTATTCTAGATCATGTTTAGCAGGACTGTCATGACCAAGATGATAACTAGATATCCGACAAATGACATTTCTCTTATGATCATCTTTACTCATTGTCATTAATCAAACAAAAGATTACTGCCATGAAAAATGTGCAAGGAAGTTTGTTTATTACTGGATGCCCTGTTTATTGCTGAAAGCAAAGTGATTAAAAGACACACGAGATAATCCATGAGGCAGATCGTGTTATTTTGTTATCTTTAACTCGTCTGCTTTGGCCCATGATATTTTGTTTTTATCGAGTACGTTATCTCCTTCATTCTTTATATTTATATATTATATATATATATATATATATATATATATATATATATATATATATATATATATAAAGTATGATCCAGCTAGGGATCATCCCCCCAGGTCTAAGGACCTGTCTACGCCACTGCATTTTCCCGTCAATCTGAAACCCCAGCCACATCATTTGATCACAACATTCTCCTATTCATGATATTGGTCAAATGGCGTGGACAAGAAGGTATTTCTCAATAAGCATAATGATATGGATCTGTATATAAAGCGTCTGGAAAAAATATATGTGTGATCTAATGCGAGCATCAACAAGGCGCCATTTGCGTACCAAGGATTACACACAGCCTTAAGTACACTTTTACCACTGAAGTGATCAGGGAACCGTTTCATGAAAGTTGTCAGCACTGACAACTTGTCTTTCTCCGACAGTTACCATAGTAACAGTCAGAAGCCAGTGCCTTTCATCCAACTGAAACCAAGGATTTTCACTGACACTGTCAGCACTGACTACTGCTGACAATTTTCATGAAACACCCACCGCATATCCAGAAAGAGAATCTCCGTTGAAAATGTCTTCAGCCAGCATTCAGAGCGTTTGTACGAACAACTAAATAATATCTTGGAATCCACATAATCAATCTTTAGTTCGAAATTCACTTGCCCAGGTTTAGACTTTGCGTGACAAATTAAAGCCTTTATCAGTTCTGGATAAGACTACTTATAATTAATCACTTCAGTTAAACCCTGTCTAGGTCACATAGCCCGGCCGATGAGGTTCCGATGAGCCAGCGATGCAATTTTAGCCGGACACCGGCCGGACTCCCGTGGTCACCGGCCGGCGTTTGGGGCTAAAAACCGCATCGTTGGCAGCTCGGCGAAATTTAACTTCGGAGTTAAAAATTCGACGGGCTCTCACCGAGCTCCCTCATCGCAGCCCCATCCTTACCACATCGGAATACGCATCGGCCGGTGTACGACCGAGTATCGGCCGGTGTCCCGTGCCTCTGAGGTCACCAGAGGACAAGCTTTTGTGAACGGACACCGGCCGAGTTTCGGCCGAGCTCCGACCAATGTGGGACCGAGCCCTGGAAAGTATAGTACCGGTGGGTGACCGATGTAAGGGACAGCGGCCGAAGCTCGGCCGGACATCGGCCGGAACTCGGCCGGATATCGTTGCTGGTATATAAACCGCTCGCTTCGGAGATCCGTGCTCAACATTCAGCTGGTTGTATTCATACAAGCAACATCTCAGGATACCACGCTTTTTAAAGACTTTAGAGTAACAGTCTATTTAAGGATGCCAAAAGTTGTGAGGGTAAATGATTGGGATGAAGAGGAGAGGCCACCACTAGAGGATGACGGGAAGAAGAGGCCGCCACCAGGTAGCAGAAAGGGGAAGGCCCCGAAGAAGGGGAAGAAGGCGCCGCCGGCAGTAAAGACAAGAACCTCTTCCCGAAAGAGATCACCAGAGGGAGAAGGCGGCGCCAGTGGCACGGAGGAGGAGCCGTCAGAGGCGTCTGATGCCGATTCCCATTCGTCCCAGTCCAAGTCCACGTCCAAGTCCTCTTCCTCGTCGGCGTCCACGTCGCGGCGAGCCGTTGGAGTGCCCATAGAGGAGATTACCCCAGAGCAAATGCAAGAGATAGCAGAGTTCTACGAGGGACACCCTATGTACTACGATGTTGGGCATGAGAACCACAAAAACACGAAGTTGAAGGACTGGACTCTGGACAAGTTTAGCGAACAGATCGGGCTTTCTGGTGAGACCTTGTCAGCTTTTAAAATTTTTCGAAATTGTTATCAAATTTGTCGGATTTCATTGGTACTTTTATCTTTAAGAAAGCATTTTATTAAATGTCTTGCTGGTTTATTGTTTTGGTTTGTTTTTCTGTATGTTGCAGTCCAAGCCATACAGAGGCACTTCACAAGTTGCCGTACCGAACATTTCAAGCTCAAGAACAGACCCAAGAGTGGCAAGAGTGGATCCTGGGCAGCCCCCCTTACGTCACTCCAGAAGTTCAAGCTGAAGGCGTATGAGTTTCTGGACGCCCATCACATATTACGGACGCAGAAATCGACTTGTGGGAGGGTAAGCATCTGCAAGCAGAATTTTGTCAAGTTGCCTTGGAAACGTCTTAATGTTTTTTCTTTGCCTGTCTGTTGCACACCCTTCTTATCCCACTTCCGCCTTTCGACTCTAATGTCAATGTTTTGCTTGCTCATGCTTCAGCTTGCTGGTGAGGACGAGGATTCAGCGTCGGAGGCGAAGTGTGCTGCACCGTCTGAGTCTGAGCCGACCACGTCGCAGGGAGCGGGAGCTGTCAGCAAGAAGAGCAAGGCTACATCCGCCAGCGACATGTCCAGGACGCTGATCGAGTGTCTCAAGTCTAGTGCCAAGGCCACTCAGGACGCAGCTGAAAAGGTAAATACTTGACAAAACTTGCAAAATTTTGTCATTTCTGCTACTTACATCCCAATACAAAATGCAAGAATTGTATTTACAATTACATGATTTTTTTTCATATTCTCTTCACAGGTGCGTGTAGCCCAGGCTACAGCTGCAGATCCGTTCCAGGCCGAGCGTGACGCCTGGGCGGAGTGGATGACAAGCGCGAACAACCAGGTGCCGGCACACCGGTACAGACAGTTTCAGCTGGAGACTTTCACCACATTCATGAGATTCGTCCCGCTCATGCAGGGGATTCAGCAGCAGCCCCAGCAGCAGCCTCCGAAGCCCCGCCGCAGATCGTACAGCCGGCCGTTCCTCTGGCAGATCCTTATAACCAACAGCCGATGTATCTTCAGCCCGCATCCCTGAAACCACAGCAGCAGCCGCAGCAGTTTATCACCTGTATTACGCCTCCAGTTCGGCAGCAGCAGCAGCAGCCGCCACAGCAGCTGTATGAACAGCTCCAGGTACATGTTTCTCTTCCATAGTGATATTTTACAGTACATATTTAAAAAAAAAATGAGTTTCTGTATGCATATCATAACTTTTAGTTTTCTTTTGCACAGCAATAATATTTTTATGCTTTTGCTATGTTTCAGCCTCCCAGGGCAGTGTCTGCACCCCCAGTCACCTCTGCGACATATGACCTCTCATCCTTGCTGGCCTTGCCGTCTCCCCTCAGGCTCCCCGCCAGCAAAGGGTCTAACATCACAGAAGCTGCGTGGCAGATTTCTTCACCCGCCAACATCAGCCTCAACACGCAGTCACCTGCACAGAGGTCAAGAGATAGCAGCCTTTCGCAGTTGCTAGATGCGAACGAACGTGATGTCACAAACGAAGGTCCCGAGGACAACACAGCAGAGCTGCAGCGGGAGAAGAAGGAGCAAGAGTATGAGCAGGAGTAGGAGCAGGACAGGCCGAGTTCTTCACAGTCTGACAGAGACCCACCTCAGTCAAGTAGTCCAAAGTTTTAGTGATCGTACTGACAGTGTGCCTCGGATACTTATAGCGACAGTGTGCCTCGTATACTTACAGTGACAGTTAGCCTCGGTTACTCACAGTGACAGTTATTTTGGCAGCATTGCCAGTCGGGTTATAGTTATCTTGTGATATATATTCTTTCGATGGCAGCGGTCTACAGTGCCAGTTTATGTTTATTGCCATATTTATTGTGTATGTGGTAACATCCAAGGTATGAAAACTAAAGTTCTGTCGTTGTCTTTATTGTTTTTATCTTTTTAACATCTTAGAGCAATAAACTGAGAACTCAAAAGGTAAAACAAAGTTAATTTAGAAGGAAAGAAAATGTCATTTAGAAGGTTTTATAGAACACACCATAAAAATTGGTTAATTTTAACAAAGTTGCATAGATCAAAAGTTAAACAGTACTCAAGTAAAAATTAATATTTCGTAAGACTTTAGCTGATATGTAAACAATGGAGATCCTTCCTCATTATGAAAAAACACATACTTTTTAAAAGGTGAAAACATATTAATGGGCAATCATTTGAAGCCTATTACAAAATTACAAAGCTAATCATATTGGTTGATACAAGTGTTTTTCTTTATGAAAGGTTAGTTTTTAAAGGTGAAAGAAAAGATACAATGACGATTATTCTTTGATTAAAAATAATTCAATCACAATGAATGTGTTGCTGTTGTATTATTTACACACATCTCATCTTATTCATACTGGTGTATTTTAATATTGATTTATTCTTTCAAACAGGTTTGATTTCTTTTGGCATTTATTACTAGTGTTCAAATTAAAAAGAGCAAAGGCAATGTTTTAAGATTACCCAATAACAGATTTATTTGCAAACAACATACTGAATAATGGAAAGTATAACACATCAAAAATGCGTTAAGTCCTGAGAAGAATAATGGAATGTCTGTGGCTGCATCCGGTATACTGTAACAATATTAGACACAAGTTACTGCTGGTTTATTGCCACATCTTGCCATGGCACACTCCCGGCAGGACTGCAAAAGTAATTCTTGAGGTATGCGCGCAGTTCTTTGCCTGGTCGGGTCAATCTTGGCCCGTGCCCTGCTGCTTGCACATCTTCGAGCACGGCTTGGTCTCGCCATGCACCCGCGATGATCTGACCCTGCTCATCTTCCCGGTCGAGGTCAGCATTCTGAAGGTTGGGGTAACGAGTCCTCATGAGGTTGTGAAGGGTCATGCAGGCCTTGACGATCTTGGTAACTTTCGACGGTCTCAATCCCAGGGTTGTTAGCAGACATCTGAAGCGATTGGCGAATATACCAAACGCGTTTTCAACCACACGGCGTGCCCTGGAACACCGGTAGTTGTAGATCCGCTCGTCCCGTTTCAGGTGCCGATGAGGGTAAGGCTTCATCATGTATGGCCGTAGGGGGAAGGCGTCGTCTCCGACCATGTAGTAGGGTGTGTCCTGGTCGTCATTTGGTAGGGGATCCGGCTGGGGTAGTCCGATCGTTCCCTCACGCAGACCTGGCTCCAGTCGCGACCGGTTAAAGATGCCGGCGTCGGAATACGACCCTGGTGACCCCACATCCGCCCAGATGAACTTGTAGTCAGAGTTTACCACTGCAAGCATGACGATGGAAAAGAAGCCTTTGTAGTTGTAGTAAAGTGAGCCGCTCTTGGGGGGCTTCTTGATGGCGACATGTTTCCCATCGATCGCGCCACAACAGTGGGGAAAATTCCATCTGTCTCCGAATCCCTCGGCTACCGGGCGCCACTCATCTTCTGTCTGGGGAGTGGCCCACATCTCGTCCTCGTATTCGTCGTAGATGGCCTGACAGACCTCGGGGACGAACAGAGAGATGGTGTTGTGTGGGACACGAAACGCGAACGCCAGATCATGATAGCTGCTTCCGGTCGCCAAGAACCTCAAGGTGATCGCCAGCTTCAGCCCAGGATCCAAGGGGGTTCGATGCCTGCAACAGAAGAGGGTGAAATATGAATAAAATCAAACTAGAATAAATATGGATGGAAGACATTTCAGCACAATTTGACAGTAGGTTCATAAAGTGTAAACTTACGTTGTGGTCTTGGCAATGCGGGGGCCAACTCGGTCAAGCAACTCATAGAACATCTGTGGCTCCATGCGGAGGTAGGATTTGAAGTCGGCAGCGTGCTCGGCCTCGAGTTCCCTCATGAGCGTCTCATACTGGCCGAAACGAGGTCTGCGTAGGATCCACTCGCGCACCCACCAACGTCTTATTCTTCTGCCGGCCCTCTGTCGCTCCCTCTCGGCTTCTTCGAGCAGTGCTGCCAGGACCAAGTTGTACTGGAACCTCGCCTGAGCTAGCTCGTGTTCTAACAACGCCATTCGTAGTCTTCTCGGTGCAGCCATAGTGATGAACTGACCATTCCAGGTAGGGTGGACATATATATACAGGTATGGAATAGCTGACCATCGGCCCCCCAAGTCCGAGGTACACCGGCCGAACATCGGCCGGGCAGTGTTCGAAGCCCGTTAACAACCCGGCCGGTGATCGCACGGTGTCCTTTAACCTGCTCGGGTACCGGCCGTATACCCCCCGATGTCCGGCCGACCATCGGCCGGACATCGGCCGGTAGTTGCTGCCACATCGGCCGAAAAAAATCTCCACTTTTGAGACAGACTCCGGACGGTCATCGGCCGGTGTTTGGTCGGTCGCCTGTAGATTTCCGGACGGAGCCCGGTCACGTCACCGAGCTATGCCACCGATGAGGGGAGCTCGGCGACACCTCAAAAATCCACCGAGCTCCACCGATGCCGGACACCGGCCGGGCTATGTGACCTAGGCATAAAGGCCGGGGTATTTTGAGAGTTCATAGAGAGATCTCGGCCGTCGACCGCGCGATCGCGCCGAAAATTGGCACGCAGGTTGTCTGGGATGTAATCTACAAAACTGTATAGTAATTTATTTCTTGCGAATAGTTATTAAGTAACTATGCTAATATATGCGTAATTAGTATGCGAAATCATACTTTTTCCTCTAACCCGTAAATAAAGCTCCAAATGTTCTAATTTTTGGCATAGAAACTCTCTGTGGTGTTCTTAGCAAGTGTATACATGAAAAAAATTGCGATATCAAATCAATTTATTATGTATTATATTGGGGTTTTTTTTTCAATTTCTTATGTATTTATTTGTTTTAGGACCCTTTGTTTTTCATTGTTTTTTCAATGAAATTCGTTGGGGACTCTTCTAAGATCATAAACAGCATAACATACATTTAGACCAGCAAAACGAAAAATTATGATACATTTATGATTTTTGGTTGAAAACACAATTTACATTGACTTTGTACACGAAATCACGTTTTTGAGCAATTTTTTGTCTGACATGCACTTACATATCGTTGCGTAATTTCGGAATTTTGCGCGCCCAAAATATCGCGCGACTCGTTAAATGGGGGCCTCGGAGGCCCCCGGCCTTGATAGGGTTAAAATGTGATGAACGCAATTAAAACTCATCTTGGAAACATCAGTCAAGTACAATGACCGTAGAAACAGTAGTACAATGAAAGTGAAGCTATATTCGTGATTTATCTTTGTTAAGCATGGTGAACACTTTTTTTAAGGAAAGGAAGGAAATTCCACAATAGTGAACATCATTTTAGCACTTACCCCTAGAATCCTGCGTAGTGTGCCTTGCAGTTGTTTCATCTGTAAAAAAACAGAGCAAAGCAACTCAAAGGTTGGTCACATACTGTATATTGATAACAGATGTTCTTGAGTGACTCGTGAACAAACTAGGATTTGTTCCCCCTTTCTATGCAATCAAAAGTGATAAAATGAATACATTTACAGATAATTATTTTATGACAACTCTTTCTCACATAGTCTTTTATAATTTGTTGTCGCTGGAATCATGATGTAGTGGTTTGGACTATAACCTCTTAATAGGAACGTAACATTGCCATTCGAAATCTACTCAAGATCTTAAGAAATGTATCTACAGTGGTTGCACTCGACCCAGGAGACGTTAATGAGTTACCTAGTATATAGTATATATACTTTTTTCAATTATTAAGCGCTTATTGGCGATTCAACTATAGCTTGCACAATATTGGATTTAATCTGTTAACAATTACACAAACGTGTTAGAACAGTAGGTTTAGCCCGTGTGGTAGACGACTATTTGAGAACCAACCACGAATACATCAAATAAATGTAAACTATTGGCTCCTTTTGAAGAAACACCCAACATAACTTTTTCCTTCTTGGCACTTCTGTAGAAGAAAAAAAAACATTTTTTGCAATCTATGATTTAATTGTTTCCATTCAATGACGCTGATATAAAAACATTGCCCAAGGGTACGGTCTGAAAGTTTCATTGTACACTGTAAAAACTCTGGTGTTGAAACTGACACCAGTTGGTGTTTAATAGAGGACCACACCCTGAGGTGTTATAATTACACCCCAGATATTGAACATAACACCAAAGAGTGTAAGAACCAAATGTGGTGTAGTAGTACCTATAAGTGTTAAACACTGGTGTAAAATAACTGGTGTGATCCTCTATGTACAACGGTTGACACCACAGTTTTTGCTGTGTAATGACGAGGGGTGTTTCACGTACACGGAATAAATTGAAGTAAAACTTTGAATCGCACTTATATGCCTAGTTACGTGCGTTGTAAAAGGCAAGTCGGCATTGGTCAGATCATGCCAAGAGGACGCGCACAACTGCGTAATTAATGCTCGTTTCATACCATTTATGCGTCACCATTTGAATACGACTCTTAGTCATACTTAAATCGTTGTGACCCCAATCCCCCCCCAAAAAAAAAAAAAAATAATGATAATAATAATGATAATGAAATAAAATAAACTAGAACTTTAATTCGTCATGAGGACGAATTAGGTGATCTGTCTCTGAGTTTCATGATCACGAATACAATCACCATGTTTATTAAAGATCAATACTATGCTCATATTGAAAACGAAACTTTTATTACGAAAAAAACATGTGTAATACTCTTAAAAAGAGGGAAATGAGCATATATGTGAAATACATGTAGGTGTAGGCAATACACATTGTACATGTTATAGGCTTATTAAAAACGATTTTGATCTACTTTATTGTGCGATATTTGAACTTGTATACCTTGTAATGGTGATTACAAAATGGTGAGAACAAAATTGGAAAAAAAAAATTTGCCCACTTTTTGGTTCGAACCGTGGACCCTAAGGACGCAAGTCTGATGCCTACCCCTTGAGCTACACACTTCCCATAGACTTAACACATAAGCAAAACGAGAGGATCTGAAATCCAATTTTGCAAGTGAAATACGGGCATGATCCTGGCATCTGATCGGAAAACGAAAACCACATTTGCGATAGCTTACAATCTCAGCTACAACATACTCAAAGCTAAGAGAAAACCAACGAATAGAAATGGAGATATGGCTCGCGAAATAGAGGAATGTAAAATCCAGTTTTGATAAAAAGTCATTTCCCATAGAGATTGCACACAAAATGAGCGAAAATGACATGCCTCTATAACTTGCCATATTTCAGGATGATCCATTCCTTTAAAAGTGAATTAAGCCATCAAATTAGAAAGAGTATGTCCTCAGCTACAACATATTGAAAACTGAACGAAAATTGACTGATATTAACAGAGTTAGAGTCAAATTTGCATAATTATGATGACGTCATAAGTAGCAAAATGGGAATTTTGAGTTCTGACGCCATTTTGATGACGTCATGATAAAATTTCGGGTCAAATGTGACAAGAGATCACATCTCCCATCCATACTCTATTCGAATATGAATATTTAAGAGATATAATGAAGTTTGTATAGGCATGTTTTTGCACATATATTGTCTATGGTTAGTGCGCGCGCGCGCGTGCTGTAAACTTTGATGGAGGCTAATTCCTTTATTACTTGTCGTAGAAGGTTGATCAAGGTATCAAATTGTTCAGAATTATATTATCGGTGCATTGATATGAAAAAAATGGCGATCCTATGTTTTATAGTGCCGTTACGCGCGGGAACGCGCGCGTAAGCGTGAGCGCGCGCAAATTTTTGAAATGCTTAAAATGACCTAATTCGTACTCTGTTTTGGTCAAAAAGTGATTTTGGGCATTTTAAAATTTTGACGCGCGCGTACGCGCACGTCGTGACCTTTACATGACCTTTGATGACATGGGCGATTGACCCTTGACCTGAAGTTAATGTGATGTAAATATTGTTAATTTTCGATCATTGATAATGAAGATATGATTGATAATGTGATTTTACAAAATGGCGTCTAGATGACGTCATGATGACCTTTTGACCTTGAACTTGCTTTATACACATCACATGATAAGTCCCCATATCTGATGATATTTTGAAGATAATTGATAATGTAGATTTTGAGATTTAGTACTAACAAGAAAAGGGCGGAAAAATAAAAATAAATAAAGAAATAAAGAAAATTCGTACGAAATTAATAGTTGATCTGTCGATTGACAGATCACCTAATAAATCAGAATTAGTACCTGGCTCACCACAGGAAGCTCTTAATTCTGCTGCGAAACCCTGATACGCAAATAAAGAATCACTTATAAAGTGGATGTGCATAAATCTCGACGGTTCATAGGTTTGGATGAAAGGCTCCAGAAAACCCGTAAAGCTGTCAAGTATCGTTTCGGTGCTGTCAGCTTCGGATCTGCAGGCTATGTAAAGATTGTCAAAAGTGTCCTCGGTGTAAAAGCTGATAAAACTGATAACCAGGGAGCAGTTTTCGGCCATGTTTATACTCCATTCTATTCTGGCTCTTGGTGGGTATTCTCCAGGGTAGTTAGGCGTAGATATGTGCAGATGGTCCCCATCATCAAGAGTGAAATTGCCTCCTGTGAGATTAACACACGATTGAATTATTGAAGTCATGAACTAAATGTGAAAGAGTTTACCTTAGATTTATCAGAAAATATTAGAAAACTGCTCTTGGAAAATAACCTATTTCTAAAGTCATAGGCCTATACAAAAAAAAACTATTTTAAAATGGGGGTAAGATCATTGTGTACTTTTTTCACTTCTCACTTACAGTCTCTTTCACACGGTTATACCATAATGTTACCAGCCCCATGGTATAACCCTACCCTATTTATGGTTATTATTATTGCTTATAATTACTACTTCAATCATTATTGATGTTATTATTATTATTATTATTATTACCATTATCATTATTACTATGTTCAATGCCGGGTGCGTCGTGGTTTAGTGGTTCTGACTATCGCCTTTTAAACAGAGGGTCGTAGGTTCGAATCATAGCCACGGCGTGTTTTTCTTCACCAAGAAATTTATCCACACAGTGCTGCACTCGACCCAGGTGAAGTAAATGGGTACCGGCAGGAAGTAATTCCTCAAAAAGCTGTGCGCACCAGAATCGGTAGACTAGCTTAGCCGGGGTAATATAGGGGCGCCTTGTGCACCTAGCAAGGTAGATACATGCGCTATACAAATCCTATATCATTTATTAATGCAGACAATCTGATTTTATAGATTTGGTTTCCGATCAATAAAAATCAATAAAATGATCATACCTGTAGAGTACACATTCCCACTTACAGCCCACGGAACTGGAGTAGTCACATCTGTCAGTAAACATTGAAAGAGAAAATACACAATCAAAACTGAAGGGAGGATATTACGTAGATATCACACATTCTTAAAACAAATCAGTCAAATTGACTAGACCAGTAGTCAGCTGGGTGCAACTGATATGGCAATCCTTGATTGTCACATTTCTCTTTTCTATTAAAATACGACTAGAAAATAGTCAATTATGTCTAGATTAACAGTTGCACTCAGCTGCCCGTATTAATTGGTCATTTTTGACTGATTTATTATTAGAGTGCATGATGTGAAGATTTGATAAGTCCACTATTCACTACATCTTCGTTCTCATTGTAAAATGTCAACATTTTTGCAATTTGAGTTCTCTACTTGTAGTCATTTACGGGTTTAAAAATATCAAAGTATATTGAGAGAATAGTTTTTATTCTCGAGTTTCTTCTGGGTAGATTTTCTCGGGGCATGGTCTCTGTCTTGATAAGAACACAACACCCCCTCCCCCCCTCACCGTGATAAAATGTTGCTCAGGAAATGTTGTCGGTCTTGTGTACATACATATACCCGACTATTCCAGACTTAATCATGTCAGGAGATATCTGGTGTTTCTCAATGAGCGTCACCATATGGATGTAGAAAGTCCCTGTATACTTGCTGCAGGAAGTGCAGGTCAAATACTTATGGCTCCAATTTTAGACATCGTCAACGGAGTTTTACATATCAATGCTACTGATTTTGTTTTCGTAAAAAAAATGTTTAACAATGTAATCTCTCAAGCGGTTAAATAAGGTGAACAAATTGCAGTATCCACCAAATATTTTGTTTCCATTAAGTATAACAAAATACATTTATTGCAGTGTACATTGCATAAGAAGTATGACATGAAGTGAAAGAGGGAGGGAAACCCAATATTTAAATACCCTGTCTGAGAACTGATGTGGTGCTTGTTGCCGTCGTTGCTGTTGTTGTTGTTGTTGTTGTTGGTTCTTCGTGGATTTGCGTCACGGCTTCTGCTTTATCAAAAGGCACAAACATATAATTGTTTGTTCAAACTTGTCTTATAAATAAAGGAAGTGATCAATAAACAAGTCTCTCTTCACAACTTTTAATCATTTCACGTTGATAAAAAAGAGATGGAAATTGAATAACTTATGAAAGGTCTGTTTCAGACAAATAAATCAGTGATATTTGAAATCAAACATACAATATCTTTCGCATCATACCGAGTACCCATTTAGCACCTGGGTCGAGAGTGGCAAAGTGTGGATTGACGCCTTGCCGAAGGACGCTAGACCGTAGTGGGATTCGAACACACGACCCTCTGATTACAAGGCGAGAGTCAGAACCACTACACCACGGTTCTTCCACGGAAATTCCATGGAACTTCCTCCCTTCTTCACTTCGTGAAATTGGCTACATTGAACTTTTCAAGTCGTCCCTGATAACTCACTTATTTCAGCAGATGTGTAGTAGTTAGCTTTAATCATGTTATTTAGATGAGCCTGCGCCTACAAAATGTGGCGCAATATACATGCTGTGGTTCATCATCATCGTCGTCTACATGTTTAAACTAATTCTTCCCATGTAATGATCCAGATTCCGAATGCCATAGCATTTTCCCGTCAATCTGAAACCTCATCCACATCATTTGATCACAACATTCTCCTGGTCATGATATTATTGGTCTAATGGCGTGGACAAGAAGGTATTTTCCAATAAGCATAATGATATGGATCTGTATATAAAGCGTCTGGAAAAAATATTTGTGTGATCTAATGCGAGCATCAAAAAGGCGCCATTTGTGCCAATGATTACGCACAGCCCTAAGCACACTTTTACCACTAAAGTGATCAGGGATCCGTTTCAAGAAACTTGCCAGCACTGACAACTTGTCCTCCTCCGACAGTTACCATAGTAACAGTCAGAAGCCAGTGCCTTTCATCCAACTAAAACCAAGGATTTCACTGACACTGTCAGCACTGACTACTGCTGACAATTTTCATGAAACACCCACCGCATATCCAGAAAGAGAATCTCCGTTGAAAATGTCTTCAGCCAGCATTCAGAGCGTTTGTACGAACAACTAAATAATATCTTGGAATCCACATAATCAATCTTTAGTTCGAAATTCACTTGCCCAGGTTTAGACTTTGCGTGACAAATTAAAGCCTTTATCAGTTCTGGATAAGACTACTTATAATTAATCACTTCAGTTAAACCCTATCTAAAGGCCGGGGTATTTTGAGAGTTCATAGAGAGATCTCGGCCGTCGACCGCGCGATCGCGCCGAAAATTGGCACGCAGGTTGTCTGGGATGTAATCTACAAAACTGTATAGTAATTTATTTCTTGCGAATAGTTATTAAGTAACTATGCTAATATATGCGTAATTAGTATGCGAAATCATACTTTTTCCTCTAACCCGTAAATAAAGCTCCAAATGTTCTAATTTTTGGCATAGAAACTCTCTGTGGTGTTCTTAGCAAGTGTATACATGAAAAAAATTGCGATATCAAATCAATTTATTATGTATTATATGGGGTTTTTTTCAATTTCTTATGTATTTATTTGTTTTAGGACCCTTTGTTTTTCATTGTTTTTTCAATGAAATTCGTTGGGGACTCTTCTAAGATCATAAACAGCATAACATACATTTAGACCAGCAAAACGAAAAATTATGATACATTTATGATTTTTGGTTGAAAACACAATTTACATTGACTTTGTACACGAAATCACGTTTTTGAGCAATTTTTTGTCTGACATGCACTTACATATCGTTGCGTAATTTCGGAACCGCGTACCCGGGTGACGCAGAATTGGTCTCAAAAGTTGCGCAAGACTTGAAAGTAAAAAGTCAGCGAGCTGCGCGGTCAAAAATTTTGCGCGCCCAAAATATCGCGCGACTCGTTAAATGGGGGCCTCGGAGGCCCCCCCCCGGCCTTGATAGGGTTAAAATGTGATGAACGCAATTAAAACTCATCTTGGAAACATCAGTCAAGTACAATGACCGTAGAAACAGTAGTACAATGAAAGTGAAGCTATATTCGTGATTTATCTTTGTTAAGCATGGTGAACACTTTTTTTAAGAAAAGGAAGGAAATTCCACAATAGTGAACATCATTTTAGCACTTACCCCTAGAATCCTGCGTAGTGTGCCTTGCAGTTGTTTCATCTGTAAAAAAAAAAAACAGAGCAAAGCAACTCAGAACTTCAAAGGTTGGTCGCATACTGTATATTGATAACAGATGTTCTTGAGTGACTCGTGAACAAACTAGGATTCGTTCCCCCTTTCTATGCAATCAAAAGTGATAAAATGAATACATTTACAGATAATTATTTTATGACAACTCTTTCTCACATAGTCTTTTATAATTTGTTGTCGCTGGAATCATGATGTAGCGGTTTGGACTATAACCTCTTAATAGGAACGTAACATTGCCATTCGAAATCTACTCAAGATCTTAAGAAATGTATCTACAGTGGTTGCACTCGACCCAGGAGACGTTAATGAGTTACCTAGTATATAGTATATATACTTTTTTCAATTATTAAGCGCTTATTGGCGATTCAACTATAGCTTGCACAATATTGGATTTAATCTGTTAACAATTACACAAACGTGTTAGAACAGTAGGTTTAGCCCGTGTGGTAGATGACTATTTGAGAACCAACCACGAATACATCAAATAAATGTAAACTATTGGCTCCTTTTGAAGAAACACCCAACATAACTTTTTCCTTCTTTGCACTTCTGTAGAAGAAAAAAAACATTTTTTGCAATCTATGATTTAATTGTTTCCATTCAATGACGCTGATATAAAAACATTGCCCAAGGGAACGGTCTGAAAGTTTCATTGTACACTGTAAAAACTCTGGTGTTGAAACTGACACCAGTTGGTGTTTAATAGAGGACCACACCCTGAGGTGTTAAAATTACACCCCAGATATTGAACATAACACCAAAGAGTGTAAGAACCAAATGTGGTGTAGTAATACCTATAGGTGTTAAACTAACACTGTCAATTTAACACTGGTGTAAAATAACTGGTGTGGTCCTCTATGTACAACGGTTGACACCACAGTTTTTGCTGTGTAATGACGAGGGTGTTTCACATACACGACATAGATTGAAGTAAAACTTTGAATCGCACTTATATGCCTAGTTACGTGCGTTGTAAAAGGCATTTCGGCATTGGTCAGATCATGCCAAGAGGACGCGCACAACTGCGTAATCAATGCTCGTTTCATATCATATATGCGTCACCATTTAAATACGACTCTTAGTCATACTTAAATCGGTTTGACCCCAATCCCCCCCCCAAAAAAAAAATAATAATAATAATGATAATAATGATAATGAAATAAAATAAATAATTCAGAATTAGTACCTGGCTCACCACAGGAAGCTCTTAATTCTGCTGCGAAACCCTGATACTCAAATAAAGAATCACTTATAAAGTGGATGTGCATAAATCTCGACGGTTCATAGGTTTGGATGAAAGGCTCCAGAAAACCCGTAAAGCTGTCAAGTATCGTTTCAGTGCTGTCAGCTTCGGATCTGCAGGCTATGTAAAGATTGTCAAAAGTGTCCTCGGTGTAAAAGCTGATAAAACTGATAACCAGGGAGCAGTTTTCGGCCATGTTTATACTCCATTCTACTCTGGCTCTTGGTGTGTATTCTCCAGGGTAGTTCGGCGAAGAGATGTGCAGATGGTCCCCATCTTCAAGAGTGAAATTGCCTCCTGTGAGATTAACACACGATTGAATTATTGAAGTCATGAACTAAATGTGAAAGAGTTTACCTTAGATTTATCAGAAAATATCAGAAAACTGCTATTGGAAAATAACCTATTTCTAAAGTCATAGGCCTATACAAAAAAAAACTATTTTAAAATGGGATAAGATCATTGTGTACTTTTTTCACTTCTCACTTAGTCTCTTACACACGGTTATACCATAATGTTACCAGCCCCATGGTATAACCCTACCCTATGAAATCATTTATGATTATTATTATTGGTTATGATTACTACTTCAATCATTATTAATGTTATCATTATTATTATTACCATCATCATTATTACTATGTTCAATGCCGGGTGCGTCGTGGTCTAGTGGTTCTGATTCTCGCCTTTTAAACAGAGGGACGTGGATTCAAATCCTAGCCACGGCGTGTTTTTCTTCACCAAGAAATTTATCCACAGTGCTGCACTCGACCCATGTGAAGTAAATGGGTAACGGCAGGAAGGAATTCCTCAAAAAGCTGTGCGCACCAGAATCGGTAGACTAGCTTAGCCGGGGTAATATAGGGGCGCCTTGAGCACCTAGCAAGGTAGATACATGCGCTATACAAATCCTATATTACTTATTAATGCAGACAATCTGATTTTATAGATTTGGTTTCCGATCAATAAAATCAATAAAATGATCATACCTGTAGAGTACACATTCCCACTTACAGCCCACGGAACTGGAGTAGTCACATCTGTCAGTAAACATTGAAAGAGAAAATACACAATCAAAACTGAAGGGAGGATATTACGTAGATATCACAGACTCTAAAAACAAATCAGTCAAATTGACAAGACCAGTATTCAGCTGGGTGCAACTGATATGGCAATCCTTGATTGTCACATTTCTCTTTTCTATTAAAATACGACTAGAAAATAGTCAATTATGACTAGATTAACAGTTGCACTCAGCTGCCCGTATTAATTGGTCATTTTTGACTGATTTATTATTAGAGTGCATGATGTGAAGATTTGATAAGTCCACTATTCACTACATCTTTGTTCTCATTGGAAAATGTCAACATTTTTGCAATTTGAGTTCTCTACTTGTAGTCATTTACGGGTTTAAAAATATCAAAGTATATTGAGAGAATAGTTTTCATTCTCGAGTTTCTTCTGGGTAGATTTTCTCGGGGCATGGTCTCTGTCTTGATAAGAACACAACACCCCCTCCCCCCCCACCCCCCAACCCCCCCCCCCCCCCCCCCTCACCGTGATAAAATGTTGCTCAGGAAATGTTGTCGGTCTTGTGTACATACATATACCCGACTATTCCAGACTTAATCATGTCAGGAGATATCTGGTGTTTCTCAATGAGCGTCACCATATGGATGTAGAAAGTCCCTGTATACTTGCTGCAGGAAGTGCAGGTCAAATACTTATGGCTCCAATTTTAGACATCGTCAACGGAGTTTTACATATCAATGCTACTGATTTTGTTTTCGTAAAAAAAATGTTTAACAATGTAATCTCTCAAGCGGTTAAATAAGGTGAACAAATTACAGTATCCACCAAATATTTTGTTTTCATTAAGTATAACAAAATCCCGGGGGGGGCCACTTACATCGACGAGTGGATACCACGCGCGACCAAAAAAACACGTAAAAAGAATGTCTTTTTCACAATAAGGCACGTTACGTACGTAACGTGATAAGGGTATCAAAAACACAAAAATAATGAAAAAAGGGTATCTATTTCGCTAGGAAAATTACGTGTTTAGTGTCGAATTTCCGGGGTTGAGGAAACAAAATTAAAATGTTTTATAAAGGATGTCCTTTTAGCCCCAACACTTCGTGTTTAGAGTCCGATTTGCGCGAGGTGTTGAAGGTGGGATCGTACTAAACCAAACTACTGTAAAGCCGAAGTCCGAAGGACCCGTAACAATAAAACATTCCTGTACTTGTTTAAGGGTTCATTTCAGGGAATAATTGCCAAGAGTATCGTTTTGTTTCCAATACTTGTTAAGGGTAGGGCTTCACAAGCCAATACTTGTTAAGGGGTGCATTTTCAGAATATGGAAATTACGTGTTTAGGGTGCTTTTCGAGACCCCATGGTCGCGCATGGTATCCACTCGTGAATGGAAGTGCCCCCCCCCCCGGGAACAAAATACATTTGTTGCAGTGTACATTGCATAAGAAGTATGACATGAAGTGAAAGAGGGAGGGAAACCCAATATTTAAATACCCTGTCTGAGAACTGATGTGGTGCTGGTTGCCGTCGTTGCTGTTGTTGTTGTTGTTGTTGTTGTTGTTGTTGGTTCTTCGTGGATTTGCGTCACGGCTTCTGCTTTATCAAAATGCACAAACATATAATTGTTTGTTCAAACTTGTCTTATAAATAAAGGAAGTGATCAATAAATAAGTCTCTCTTCACAACCTTTAATCATTTCACGTTAATAAAAAAGAGATGGAAATTGAATAACTTATCAAAGGTCTGTTTCAGACAAATAAATCAGTGATATTTGTAATCAAACATACAATACCTTTTGCATCATACCGAGTACCCATTTAGCACCTGGGTCGAGAGTGGCAAAGTGTAGATTGACGCCTTGCCGAAGGACGCTAGACCGTAGTGGGATTCGAACACACGACCCTCTGTTTACAAGGCGAGAGTCAGAACCACTACACCACGGCTCTTCCACGGAAATTCCATGGAACTTCCTCCCTTCTTCACTTCGTGAAATTGGCTACATTGAACTTTTCAAGTCGTCCCTGATAACTCACTTATTTCAGCAGATGTGTAGTAGTTAGCTTTAATCATGTTATTTAGATGAGCCTGCGCCTACGAAATGTGGCGCAATATACATGCTGTGGTTCATCATCATCGTCGTCTATATGTATAAACTAATTCTTCCCATGTAATGATCCAGATTCCGAATGCCATAGCATTTTCCCGTCAATCTGAAACCCCAGCCACATCATTTGAACACAACATTCTCCTATTCATGATATTGGTCAAATGGCGTGGACAAGAAGGTATTTCTCAATAAGCATAATGATATGGATCTGTATATAAAGCGTCTGGAAAAAATATATGTGTGATCTAATGCGAGCATCAACAAGGCGCCATTTGTACCAAGGATTACACACAGCCTTAAGTACACTTTTACCACTGAAGTGATCAGGGAACCGTTTTATGAAAGTTGTCAGCACTGACAACTTGTCTTTCTCCGACAGTTACCATAGTAACAGTCAGAGGACAGTGTCTTTCAGCTAATAAAAACCAAGGATTTCACTGACATTGTCAGCACTGACTAGTGCTGACAACTTTCAAGAAACACCCACCGGATATCCAGAAAGAGAATCTCCGTTGTAAATGTCTTCATCCAGCATTCAAAGCGTTTGTACGAACAACTAAATAATATCTTGGAATCCACATAATCAATCTTTAGTTCGAAACTCACTTGCCCAGGATTAGACTTTGCGTGACAAATTGAAGCCTTTATCAGTTCTGGATAAGACTACTCATAATTATTCACTTCAGTTTAACCCTATCTAAAGGCCGGGGTATTTTGAGAGTTCATAGAGAGATCTCGGCCGTCGATCGCGCGACGATCGCGCCGAAAATTGGCACGCAGGTTGTCTGGGATGTAATCTACAAAATTGTATAGTAATTTATTTACTTGCGAATTGTTATTAGGTAACTATGCTAATATATGGGTAATTAGTATCCGAAATCATACTTTTTCCTCTAACCCCATAAATAAAGCTCCAAATATTCTAGTTTTTGGCATAGAAACTCTTTGTGGTGTTCTTAGCAAGTGTACATGAAAAAATGGCGATATCAAATCAATTTATTATGTATTATATTGGGGTTTTTTTCAATTTCTTATGTATTTATTTGTTTTAGGACCCTTCGTTTTTCATTGTTTTTTCAATGAAATTCGTTGGGGACTCTTCTAAGATCGTCAACAGCATAACATACATTTAGACCAGCAAAACGAAAAATTATACATTTATGATTTTTGGTTGAAAACACAATTTACATTGACTTTGTACACGAAATCACGTTTTTGAGCAATTTTTTGTCTGACATGCATTTACATATCGTTGCGTAATTTCGGAACCGCGTACCCGGGTGACGCAGAATTGGTCTCAAAAGTTGCGCAAGACTTGAAAGTAAAAAGTCACCGAGCTGCGCGGTCAAAAATTTTGCACGCCCAAAATATCGCGCGACTCGTTAAATGGGGGCCTCGGAGGCCCCCCGGCCTTGATAGGGTTAAAATGTGATGAACGCAATTAAAACTCATCTTGGAAACATCAGTCAAGTACAATGACCGTAGAAACAGTAGTACAATAAAAATGAAGCTATATTCGTGATTTATCTTTGTTAAGCATGGTGAACACTTTTTTAAGGAAAGGAAGGAAATTCCACAATAGTGAACATCATTTTAGCACTTACCCCTAGAATCCTGCGTAGTGTGCCTTGCAGTTGTTTCATCTGTAAAAAAACAGAGCAAAGCAACTCAGAACTTCAAAGGTTGGTCACATACTGTATATTGATAACAGATGTTCTTGAGTGACTCGTGAACAAACTAGGGATTTTTCCCCCTTTCTATGCAATCAAAAGTGATAAAATGAATACATTTACAGATAATTATTTTATGACAACTCTTTCTCACATAGTCTTTTATAATTTGTTGTCGCTGGAATCATGATGTAGTGGTTTGGACTATAACCTCTTAATAGGAACGTAACATTGCCATTCGAAATCTACTCAAGATCTTAAGAAATGTATCTACAGTGGTTGCACTCGACCCAGGAGACGTTAATGAGTTACCTAGTATATAGTATATATACTTTTTTCAATTATTAAGCGCTTATTTGCGATTCAACTATAGCTTGCACAATATTGGATTTAATCTGTTAACAATTACACAAACGTGTTAGAACAGTAGGTTTAGCCCGTGTGGTAGACGACTATTTGAGAACCAACCACGAATACATCAAATAAATGTAAACTATTGGCTCCTTTTGAAGAAACACCCAACATAACTTTTTCCTTCTTGGTACTTCTGTAGAAGAAAAAAAAACATTTTTTGCAATCTATGATTTAATTGTTTAATTCCATTCAATGACGCTGATATAAAAACATTGCCCAAGGGTACGGTCTGAAAGTTTCATTGTACACTGTAAAAACTCTGGTGTTGAAACCGACACCAGTTGGTGTTTAATAGAGGACCACACCCTGAGGTGTTTAAATTACACCCCAGATATTGAACATAACACCAAAGAGTGTAAGAACCAAATGTGGTGTAGTAATACCTATAGGTGTTAAACTAACACTGTCAATTTAACACTGGTGTAAAATAACTGGTGTGGTCCTCTATGTACAACGGTTGACACCACAGTTTTTGCTGTGTTATGACGAGGGTGTTTCACATTCACGACAAAGATTGAAGTAAAACTTTTAAATGCCTAGTTACGTGCGTTGTAAAAGGCATTTCGGCATTGGTCAGATCATGCCAAGAGGAGGCGCACAACTGCGTAATCAATGCTCGTTTCATATCATATATGCGTCACCATTTAAATACGACTCTTAGTCATACTTAAATCGTTGTGACCCCAATCCCCCCCCAAAAAAAAAAAAAAATAATAATAATAATGATAATGAAATAAAATAAATAAATCAGAATTAGTACCTGGCTCACCACAGGAAGCTCTTAATTCTGCTGCGAAACCCTGATACGCAAATAAAGAATCACTTATAAAGTGGATGTGCATAAATCTCGACGGTTCATAGGTTTGGATGAAAGGCTCCAGAAAACCCGTAAAGCTGTCAAGTATCGTTTCAGTGCTGTCAGCTTCGGATCTGCAGGCTATGTAAAGATTGTCAAAAGTGTCCTCGGTGTAAAAGCTGATAAAACTGATAACCAGGGAGCAGTTTTCGGCCATGTTTAAACTCCATTCTATTCTGGCTCTTGGTGGGTATTCTCCAGGGTAGTTAGGCGTAGATATGTGCAGATGGTCCCCATCTTCAAGAGTGAAATTGCCTCCTGTGAGATTAACACACGATTGAATTATTAAAGTCATGAACTAAATGTGAAAGAGTTTACCTTAGATTTATCAGAAAATATCAGAAAACTGCTATTGGAAAATAACCTATTTCTAAAGTCATAGGCCTATACAAAAAAACTATTTTAAAATGGGATAAGATCATTGTGTACTTTTTTCACTTCTCACTTAGTCTCTTACACACGGTTATACCATAATGTTACCAGCCCCATGGTATAACCCTACCCTTATGAAATCATTTATGATTTCATTACTACTTCAATCATTATTAATGTTATCATTATTATTATTACCATCATCATTATTACTATGTTCAATGCCGGGTGCGTCGTGGTCTAGTGGTTCTGACTCTCGCCTTTTAAACAGAGGGTCGTGGATTCGAATCCTAGCCATGGCGTGTTTTTCTTTACCAAGAAATTTATCCACACAGTGCTGCACTCGACCCAGGTGAAGTAAATGGGTACCGGCAGGAAGTAATTCCTCAAAAAGCTGTGCGCACCAGAATCGGTAGACTAGCTTAGCCGGGGTAATATAGGGGCGCCTTGAGCACCTAGCAAGGTAGATACATGCGCTATACAAATCCTATATTATTTATTAATGCAGACAATCTGATTTTATAGATTTGGTTTCCGATCAATAAAATCAATAAAATGATCATACCTGTAGAGTACACATTCCCACTTACAGCCCACGGAACTGGAGTAGTCACATCTGTCAGTAAACATTGAAAGAGAAAATACACAATCGAACTGAAGGGAGGATATTACGTAGATATCACACACTCTTAAAACAAATCAGACAAATTGACTAGACCAGTAGTCAGCTGGGTGCAACTGATATGGCAATCCTTGATTGTCACATTTCTCTTTTCTATTAAAATACGACTAGAAAATAGTCAATTGTGACTAGATTAACAGTTGCACTCAGCTGCCCGTATTAACTGGTCATTTTTGACTGATTTATTATTAGAGTGCATGATGTGAAGATTTGATAAGTCCACTATTCACTACATCTTCGTTCTCATTGGAAAATGTCAACATTTTTGCAATTTGAGTTCTCTACTTGTAGTCATTTACGGGTTTAAAAATATCAAAGTATATTGAGAGGATAGTTTTCATTTTCGAGTTTCTTCTGGGTTGATTTTCTCGGGGCATGGTCTCTGTCTTGATAAGAACACAGCACCCCCCCCCCCCACACACACCCCTCACCGTGATAAAATGTTGCTCAGGAAATGTTGTCCGTCTTGTGTACATACATATACCCGACTATTCCAGACTTAATTATGTCAGGAGATATCTGGTGTTTCTCAATAAGCGTCACCATATGGATGTAGAAAGTCCCTGTATACTTGCTGCGGGTCAAATACTTTTGGCTCCAATTTTAGACATCGTCAACGGAGTTTTACTTATCAATGCTACTGATTTTGTTTTCTTAAAAAAAGGTTTAACAATGTAATCTCTCAAGCGGTTAAATAAGGTGAACAAATTGCAGTATCCACCAAATATTTTGTTTTCATTAAGCATAACAAAATACATTTGTTGCAGTGTACATTGCATAAGAAGTATGACATGAAGTGAAAGAGGGAGGGAAACCCAATATTTAAATACCCTGTCTGAGAACTGATGTGGTGCTGGTTGCCGTCGTTGCTGTTGTTGTTGTTGTTGTTGTTGTTGGTTCTTCGTGGATTTGCGTCACGGCTTCTGCTTTATCAAAATGCACAAACATATAATTGTTTGTTCAAACTTGTCTTATAAATAAAGGAAGTGATCAATAAACAAGTCTCTCTTCACAACCTTTAATTGTTTCACGTTAATAAAAAAAGAGATGAAAATGAATAATTTATCAAACAGGCGCGGATCCAGGAGGGGGCCGAGCCGGCCCCGGCCCCCCCTATTTTTTGACAACCTGCAGAAAAAGTGTACTTTATGTTGATAGAAACTACGAAAAACTTCAGAAAGAAAAGTAAGAAAGAGGCATTATACCCATGATGTGTAATTTACAGCCTCGTAACGGCCGGTCCGACACTGAAAGGTAACAATTAGAGAAAGGTGAGGGGAAAGAATATTGGAAAATAGACTTTATATAAGAATTTTCGCTCGCACTTCGCGCTCGCATTGCCTGTGTAATGAATTCCATGCAAGAGGATTAAATGACACTTCATATATCCAGTTCTGAAATCAATTTGCACACAATATTTTAGCTCGCACATCAAGCTTTCATTATTTTGTTTGATTTACACAAATTGTGATATCAAAATTTTCAGCTCGCGCTGCGCGCTCGCATTGTTTGACTTGTGAGATACCTATTCTCTTTAGAAATTCTTTCCCAAATTTGTCAAAATGCTCTTTATCATGTCAGTATACAAAAAAAATAAGCTCGTGCTTCGCGCTCGCATTTAATGGTTTGAGACACACAGCTTGTTCTTTATTTAAATGAAAACGCGCTTAGACTGTTTAGTTTTCAGGTCGGAATATCAAAAATTTTGAGCTCGCGCTTCGCACTCTCATTATTTAATTGGTGATACTTGTATCCTCTTCATTAATCACTAAAAACAGTCCTAATTGAGTCCCTTTTCACGTTACTATAATAAAATTTCGGCTAGCGCTTCGTGCTCGCATTGTACTTATCTTTGTCATGATTATAAAAACTGCTCAGAATCTTCAGTTCTAAGGACATAAAATATCAAAGAATTTTAGCTCGCGCTTCGCGCTCGCATTATATATTACGACCACATGAGATACCTTATCTTGTTTATAACAATAAAAAACTAACATATACTTAAAATTTCAGTCTCTAGTTAGGACTACCCCCTGAAAAACCCACCAAAAAATCAGATTATAGCGGCCAATCAAGAAAAAAATTTGATGAAAATATTTTTCGGCCCCCCCCCCCCCCCTATTGGCGAAAGCTGGATCCGCACCTGTCAAAGGTCTTTTTGAGACAAATAAATCAGTGATATTTGTAATTAATTTGTATTGTTTACTGTAGATCACAAAGGTACAAAATCAGAACCGGTACCTGTCCCACAGGAAGCACTTAACACTGCCTCAAATCCACGGTACTGCACAGTCCTATCACTACTGAATCGGATCTTCATGAATCTACATGGTGCATAAGTTCGGATGAATGGCTGTAGGGAACCTGAAAATGTTGCAAGTGTAGTAGCCGGGAGGTCTGCTTCGGAAGCACAGCCTATTTCAAGCTTGTCATAATTGCCCTCGGTGGAAAAATTGGTGACGTTAAGAATCAAAGAGCAGTTCTCAGGTATTCTGGCAATCCATTCTACTTCAGTACCAGATGGATAGGAAGCAGGGTAGTTCGGCGAAGAGATGTGCATATGGTCTCCATCTTCAAGAGTGAAATTACCTCCTGTGAGATTAAAACGACTGAATTATTGAAGTAATCAGCTAAAAAAAAATACCTCAACCTTACCATGAAATACAACTTCTTATAAATAAATAACTACTGTATAAGGCATAGACCTATTTACAAAAAGCAAAACAAAATGGGGTAAGATCATTATTTAATTTGTATATTAGGATTTGGTGCAGTGTGTACTATACATAAAAATTATGAAATGAGGAAAAAGGTATAGAGGTAACCATAATAAATGATAATTACCCTGACTGTTGAGTAGATGCTCAATGCTTGAAATTGCTGTGGTGGTTGTTGATGTTGTTGGTGTTTCGGAGAATTGCGTCACGACTTCTGCTATTTTTAAAATGCATAAATATACAATAAATATTCATTAAAACTTTATAAATAAAGGAAGTGATCAATAAACAAGTCTCTCTTCACATTTCACGTTACTAAAAAGGAGATGAAATTAAATAACTTATCAAAGTTCCGTTTTAGACAAATAAATCAGTGATATTTGCATCTTTGTATTCGATTTGTGTTTGTTCACTATACATTACAACAATACAACATCAGAACCGGTACCTGTTTCACAAGAAGCACTTAACTCCGCCTCAAAACCACGGTACTGTACAGACCAATCACTACTGAATCGCATCTTCATGAATCTACATGGTGCGTAAGTTCGGATGAATGGCTGTAAAGAACCTGAAAATGTTGCAAGTGTAGTAGCCGGGCTGTCCGCTTCGTAAGCACAGCCTATTTTAAGCTTGTCGTAACTGCTCTCGGTGGAAAAGTTGGTGACGTTAAGAATCAAAGAGCAGTTCTCAGGTATGCTGACGATCCATTCTACTTCAGCGCGAGATGGATAGGAGGCAGGGTAGTTTGGCGAAGAGATGTGCATATGGTCTCCGTCTTGAAGAGTGAAATTACCTCCTGTGATGATTGAATTATTGAAGTGATCAACTATTACATGTGGAAATTGTAAGAGATTTCACTTTCACCTAACCAGAAAAAACGGCTATTGGCAAATAACCTCGTTCTAGTAATAACTATAAGGCATATTTACTAAAAGACAAAGCGCACTTTTCATTTGCAGTCTCTTGCAACCGACCAACACACTTAATCCCCTGCATCTTTAAACCATTTGCTTGGGCAGCAATTGCTCAGATAAAATCGAAATTAACCGTATGCTTGATCCTATTCTTAAATCAATACATGCGTTGGCCACAACGCACACATGTATCATCGTTCGTTATTTCATCGTTGCATAATATCCTGTTATCTTGCAAGGACAACACCGTTCTTGTTACCAAAGTGAATTAATTTAATTTTCGGAAATACGAACCTTCGGATTAACGAACCTTATTTCGTTTCGGACTTACTAACCTTCGGAATTACGAACCTTATTTCGTTTTCGGATTAACGAACTTTCGGAACAACGAACCTTATATAGTTTTCGGATTATCGAACCTTCGGAACAACGAACCTTATTTCGTTTTCGGAATGACGCCCCAAATGTTCGGATTAACGAACCCTTTTTCGTTTTCGGATTAAAGAACATCGAGGTATAGGCAATTTACGTGTTTCGGAATAAAGAACCTTCGGAATTACGAAGTGTAACCGGAAAATTAGCCCGTAACCTTTCCCATGTTTCTGTCTTGTGATATGCCTTATGTAATATTCCATAGGCCTCTACTTTTTTCATATGAATGCTACCGTTTTTGTTTTCGTAAGAATTTTGCTTAAAGGAGAAATATATTGATTATGAATGTGGTCTTATTATATATCAATGGAAAGGTAATGATGTGGGGATCATCAGTGGGTCATTCAAAAATACCGAAAATAATACAAAAAGGTGAAAATCGCCGATTAAAAAACGCTAAAATGCCCCTCCGAAATATGCCTCGCATCGGTCTTTGAATTGACTGGAATTTGATGACGTCACTGTCTGTACGAGAGGCGTGATTGGCTCTCCCACGTGAAGCTCCACTTGCATGCAAAACCTGTTGCGTGGGTACGTTTTCTCCACACTGTCACTGAATACTTCTATCACGAAATGAAAGAAAACCCAGAATTTTATCTAGATTTGGATTTTTAAAATTGATGATGTTAAAGATGAAGAGAATGATGATGAAGTGAACAACACAGTGAGGTAGTTGGAGGTAAATAATGGGGGAACAATGCCGATGATTATGATGAAAATTCAACTTGCCTGACGATCACAAGTAAAGTCATGTACATGCCGATTCGCTACCAACTCATGCAGCTGCTGCTACAAGTGTTAGCTATATACGTACACCGCGCGGGCCAAATTAAATCCATGAAAATGAATAACCACATCCAGAGAGTCTATCATAAGAAGGAAAATAATGATATAACTGTACTTACATACAAGTGAATAATCCGAATTAACCTGAAAGCAAATCAACTCAACGAATAGCAGCAGACGATATGCACCGACGATAAACTTCATGTGGCTGGGATAGATTGTCACTCGTTCTGTTAGATGTAATTTGTAACTCATTAATTTGACAAAATTACGAAACTCGGGGAATTATTTATATATATAAAAATATAGTAACATCTCTTATTATTTTTTCAGTTGTATTACGATAAAACCTCTTTTGAAGGAAAACGTTGAGATAAACTAAAATTACTTTTAAATCCCCCCAACATGCGTAGCTTGTATGTCATTGCAAACAAACCATCGCAAACATGCACGTATTCCTTCCTTGCTGATTGAGAGCTGTGCAAAACGTGCATAGATCTATTCTCTCAGTCTCAGCCAAGGCGAGCAAACAATACGGCATGTGTTGTTGTGATGGTTTGTTTACGATCACATAATGCTACGCATGATGGGATGATCTTTTACATCTAATTTACCTCAACGTTTTCCTTCAAAACAGGTTTTATCGTAATTCAAAAAATGATGAGATGTTACTATATTTTTATATAGAATAATAATTCCCCGAGTTTCGTAATTTTGTCAAATTAATGAGATAAAAGTTACATCTAACAGAACGAGTGACAATCTATCCAGCCGGATGAAGTTTATCGTCAGTGCATATGCCATATCGTCTGGTACTATTCGTTGAGTTGATTTGCCTTCAGGTTCGGATTATTCACTTGTTTGTAAGTACAGTTATATCATTTTCCTTCTTATGATAGACTGTCTGGATGTGGTTATTCATGTTCAGCATGAATTCAATTTGGCCCGCGCGGTGTAGCTAGCACTTCCAGCAGCATGAATTGGTAGCGAATCGGTATGTACATGACTTTACTTGTGATTGTGTTGCAAGTTGAATTTTCATCATCATCATCATCGGCGTAATTCCCCCAATTTACCTCCAACTACGTCACTGTGTTGTTTCACTTCATCATCATTCTCTTCATCTCAAAATCATCAATTTGAAAATCCAAATCTAGATAAAATTCTGGGTTTTCTTTCGATCATTTCGGGATCGAAGTATTCAGTGACAATGTGGAGAAAATGTACCCTTGCAACAGGTTTTGCATGCAAGTGGAGCTTCACGTGGGAGAGCCAATCACGCCTCTCGTACAGACAGTGACGTCATAAAAAATCCCCAATTTCGCGGACGTAATTCTGCGTGTTTGAAGCATTCAGAGAGAGAACTTTAAACTATCAATTAACTGAGTTTCATCCGTCTCCATGATAAATGATGTACACCATCGTGTTCTCCTTATTTTCTCCTTTATTGTGATATATGATTCTCCAGTTTTACGATTTTCAATATATTTCTACTTTAACAATTTAATCTCTATGAAGTAATCAAATAAAAGGGTGAAAAAGTAGTATCCATCTAATATTGATTTTTTTTCCATTAAAATGCAACAAAAATGATATCACAAAGAAAGTGTAAAGACTTGGTGCAGTGTTCACTGAAAAAAAGTATGAAATAAAGTGAAAGATATCTAGGAAACCAAATGAAAAATACCTTGACTGTTGACTGGATGTTCTGTGTTTGAAATTGATGTGGTGGTGGTTGCCGATATCGTTGATGTTGTTGGAACTTCGTGGATTTGAGTAACAGCTTCTTCTATATCAAAATGCATGAAAATACAATAAATATTAAATAAAACTTTTTTTTAATTAATGAAGTGACCAAATAAATAAATTTTTCTTTCGTAAAATATATATTCACGTTACTTAAGAACTGTGAAATTAAATAACTTATCTAGATTTTCTGCTAAACATAATTTAAGAAAAAAAATCAGTGAGATACGCATCGTTGTATTCAATATGTGTTCGAATATATTTATAATATACTAGTAATTCAAAATAATACAACATCAGAACCAGTACCTGTCCCACAAGAAGCTCTTAATTCTGCCTCAAATCCACTGTACTGCACAGAACTATCACTACTGAATCGGATCTTCATGAATCTACATGGTGCATAAGTTCGAATGAATGGCTGCAGGGAACCTGAAAATGTTGCAAGGGTAGTAGCCGGGCGGTCTGCTTCGGAAGCACAGCCTATTCTAAGCTTGTCAAAATTGCTTTCGATGAAGAAGCTGGTGACGTTAAGAATCAAAGAGCAGTTCTCAGGTATGCTGACGATCCATTCTACTTCAGAGCGAGATGGATAGAAGGCAGGATAGTTTGGCGAAGAGATGTGCATATGGTCTCCATCTCCAAGAGTAAAGTTACCTCCTGTGCGATCAAAAGCGATTGAGGTATTGAAAGATTTTTCTTTAAAGGTCGAGTCCACCTCAGAGAAGTGTTGATTTAAATCAATAGAGAAAGATCAGACAAGCACAATGCTGAAAATTTTATCAAAATCGGATGTAAAATAAGAAAGTTATGACATTTCAAAGCTTCGCTTATTTTTAACAAAATTGTTATATGAAAGAGCCAGTTACATCCAAATGAGAGAGTCAATGATGTCACCCACTCACTATTTCTTTTGTTTTTTTTTATTGTTTGAATTATACAATATTTCAATTTTTACGAATTTGACGACTAGGACCTCCTTGCACGAAGCACAAAATGTTAAAATAATGGAATTCCACGTGTTCAGTGAGGAATGAAACTTCATTTCACATGACAATGACGAGAAAATAAAATATTTCATATTTCATATAATAAAATACAAAAGATATAGTGAGTGAGTGATGTCATCAGTTCCTCATTTGCATACCGACCGAGATGTGCATATAACTGTTTTGTGAAAAGAAGCGAAACTTTAAAATGCCATAACTTTCTTATTTTACATCCGATTTTGATGAAATTTTCAGTGTTATGCTTGTTGAATTTTTCTCTTTTTATTCAAATCAAGTTTTTGTTCTGGTGGACTTGTCCTTTAAGAGCTATTGGCAAATAACTTCGTTCTAAAGAAATAGCTATAAGGCATAGACCTAACACAAAAAGCAAAATAAAATGGGGTAAGATCATTATGCAGTTTGCATATTAGGATATGGTGCAGTGTGCACTACATAAAAAGTATGAAATGAGGAAAAAGATATCGAGGGAACAGAACATGGATGATAAATACCCTGACTGTTGAGTGGATGCTCGTTGTTTGATATCACCGTGGACATGGTGGATGTTTAGCATGTTACCTTTCCGTCTTGTGAAACGCTTAGTGAAATATTCCATAGGCCTCTGATTATTCATATTAATGCTTTTGCTTTTGTTTTCGTAAGATTTTTGCTTAAGAATTTAATCTCATTTCTCTTTTAATTAATAAAAGTAAATGGATGAAACAGCAGTGTCCATCTAATATTGATATTTTTATCAGAATACAACCAAAAATTATACAACAAAGACATTTTAAAGCCTTGGAGCAGTGTGCACTGAATAAAAAGTATGAAATGAAGTGAAAGATATCTAGGAAACTCAATAAAAAATACCTTGACTGTTGACTGGATGTTCTGTGTTTGAAATTGCTGAGGTGTTGGTTGCCGATGTTGTTGATGTTGGAATTTCGTGGATTCGAGTAACAGCTTCGTCTATATCAAAATGCACGAGGATAATAAATATTGAATAAAACTTTGTCTTTTAAATCAATGAAGTAACCAAACAAACATATCTGTCTTTCGTAATCTATCTTTATTTCATTACTTAAAAACTGTGAAATCAAATAACTTATCAAGAGTCTGTAAAAGATATTGTAAGACACAAAAAAATCAGTGAAATTTGCATCGTTGTATTCAATATGTGTCTGAATATATGTTTGAATATGTTTACTCAAATAATTTAACATCAGAACCAGTACCTGTCAGACAAGAAGCTCTTAGTTCTGCCTCGAATCCACTGTACTGCACAGAACTATCACTACTGAAGCGGATCTTCATGAATCTACATGGTGCATAAGTTCGAATAAATGGCTCCAGGAAACCTGAGAATGTTGCAAGGGTAGTACCCGGGTTGTCCGCTTCCGATGCACAGCCTATTTTAAGCGTGTCATAATTGCTCTCGGTGGAAAAGTTGGTGACGTTAAGAATCAAAGAGCAGTTCTCAGGTATGCTGACGACCCATTCTACGTCGGTGCGAGATGGATAGGAGGCAGGATAGTTTGGCGAAGAGATGTGCATATGGTCTCCGTCTTGAAGAGTGAAAGTACCTCCTTGAGTCAAAGGTAGTTTAATATGAGATCAATATTAAAAGAAGGGAATTTAAAGGATTTTCATTTTTACCAAATAAGAAAACGGGATATAGGCAAATTGCTCGATAACAAAGATCTAACGCCCAGGTCTGAATGTGGCAGTATTAGGGTCATATATCTGACTTAAAAGTATTTATGCATATTTTTCCCAACGCTCTTTGGTATTTTTTCTGTATTTTTCAATATATTTTCAAGTTTCCAAACATTTCTTTCTATTTCTATGGCAAAATAGCAATACTTTTACGAGCTTGTTCTAAGTTTCATATTAATGAATTCATTCAACTCCTTTAGAATCATACTTCAATGGTGAGTATACACATGGACCTATTGCAAATTAGGTCCATGGTATACCATCCGCGTTTAAAAGGATTACATTTTTCTTGACAAATACACATTCGAGTGAGGTTTACTGGATTTCACTGCTATCGATTCGGAAAGCAGAGTTTCATATGAGGCATACTAAAATTATGAATTACGTATGGTCTCGAAAATATTGAATGAAAACATGCTTCATATCTGCCTTTATGACGGATCCTTGATCAACAACTATTTCGTTTTCCCAACAATTTGCTAACGGTGAATGCGCGGTGCGTGTGATCTTGCGGTTGCTTTAAATTATAAGTTTGGATTCATTCTAACTTGAATGTTCGACGAATGGGAGGGGGAGGGTATCCACTTTATAAAAACAACCTTCTGAGCAAAAAAACATTACTTTCTCTTATGCACCCCTTTTCTGCTTCGCATCACCCCCTTCAAACATGTTCTGCCGTCCCTGAGAAAAGTATCGACGATTGGAACGACTGAGATAAGTTGAGATATAAATTTTAAGAATATCACCATTGTACATGTAACATTAAATTTCCGTCATGGTCCAGATCAAGACAACTCGCATCAACATAATTAACCAAGTGACATAACTCATTCCAAATGAATTAGTAATAAATAATTCCAGGCACAGGTGACTCAAAACTAATAGCAATAATGAAAAATAATAAAATAGCAAATTGGCAACAATACGGGTCTTCAATTCCCTGGCCCGTGCAGCATTCACCGTTAGCCCATTGTCTACTGCTTTGTTGGTTAAAGCGAAATCTTCTACGATCCGTCGAATGGGTAGAAATTAGGCAAGTTATCTTCTCGACCACACGTTAGTCATATTCACGCATAAGGTCTCATATGAAAGAAGCAAGAATAAACATTTAAGTATTGAACTTTATTTTCCAAATAGATAGCAGTAAAAGCCAGCAAAAAATCTCAAAATCATAATTTGCTCATTACAAATGAAAATTTGGGAGCATAACTTGTCTTCGTTCTAACATAGTCATTTTTGCATTACTTAAACGGCGAGATGGGCTTCAAAATGTAAAACAAGAGAAGCACATATTTTCGTTAATGCACACCTCATAAAGCAATATTGAGATTAAAAAAGCAAAAAAATACACTGAATTACTTTTATTACGGTTTCGTTTTTTTTCTGATTGGACGCACTGTACAAAACAATATTTCAAAACAATGTAGTAGTTGGCGAAGCAGAAAATCATGGAAATACCAAGTCATGAACAGAGAAGTTGGTGTTGTGTAAATTGCATGAAAATAAGAAATAAAAGAAAGTAAAATAACAATAAACAAAGGAGCATGATGAAATTTCACCCTCGATATTGACGGGATGAGTTTGTTCAGTGCTTGAAGTTGTAGTGCTTGTTGTTGTTGTTGGTAGTTCTGGTGTTTGAGTCACAGCTTCTGGTGTATCAGAATACATACAGAGCAACAATAAAAATTAAGCAAATCAAGTGATTCATAAGTCCCGTCTTCCATATTTGTATTCAAACATAGCTATTAAGCAAATATATTAGATATAGGTAACTTACACTGAACCTTTTAAACATAGTCAGTTTTTAGACAAAGAGAGAGGTAACAAAAAATGACACAGGCAAACATTGAACAGTTGAAATGACGGAAGCAGAAGAGGCACTTTCTACTTTATAGCAGAAGTGGTTTCTGCTCAAATCGGATGTTTGTGGTGCTTGTTTGAAATTAAATCATAAATCAATTAAAGTTAACTTATAAAGCAAGTGGTGAAACATAAGGCAATAAAAAATAGAGTATATGAATGCGAGAGAATTTAAATGATGAAACCTACATAACAACCTTGCCAAACAACACAAGTGCTTCAGTATTTGAATCTCAAACCTTGTGGTTTAAATTCAGGATACTCGTCCACTGATCCCTATTGATCAACTATAATGAATTCATCAATAAATGGGCCATTTTGATCTTCAGGAGATACTAATGTACTGAATTTTGAATAAGAAATGTCAATCATCAGCCTTATGTATATGATAATTAGCTCAAGTTTGTACTGGTAGTCTATACCCACAGACCTTGATTTGGCTTGCACTCAACCCCAGCATCCTCATAGTGCCGACAATTGTGAACTCCGATTTCATTGTGATCACAATCAAGGATGTTATCTTCACTCAGGTAACACTGAACATTATCCAGCCAGATCGGTACCGAAGGCAGACCAGGCCCAAACTCTGCTCTCAGGCTGGCTCGAACAGCGCCCTCTTCGAACCCCAGCATTCTGCACACAGTGCTGGCTTCAGCAAGACCCCACAGATCGTCGCAGATAGTCCCCCATTCACCTGCAATGTAGATCTCAACGCGACCCGTCCAAGGGTTTGGACCGTCTCTCAGGCGAACACTACCTTCCATGTCGGTGGGTGTGGGACTTGGTGTTTGAACCCCGTCACATTCCTATTGACAAAAACAGTTGAGCGTTTTATTGACATTTTCATTTGACAACATGTCTGATCTCACTCCAAAAATATTCATGATGTCAGATAAAAAAAAGACTGTCGGATAACCTTTTCAGAAAACGTTCCCCAGAATTTTGCACACTTTTTTAATACTGGATATTTCGAGAGCAAAAAAGGGATTGAGTGATTTTCATGAATTCCTATATATTTATTTTTTTGTAAATCGAATGTTTGGTGAAATTTGGTACATCTCGTGTTCTTACATAATTGTTTTTTCTTCCCTATCCTGGAAAACGGGAAACGCTACACTACGGTAAGCCACCAAATCCAGACTGCTAGCAGTATAGCCTTCACTAATAAAGTTTTGCCCTCATAGACCATATAGATAAGATTGGGGTTTTAGAAGAGTAGCCATTAAGTAATTCTCACGGATAAAACCCATTTGCATACTTTGGAATATGCATAATTTAAACCGCAATCTGTTTGATATTAGCTAATAGAGACAAGTCTAGATCGAATATAAAGAAAACTCCTGTTATTGCCTCTGGAGGACGAGTGGACACCATGCTCGACCAAAAAAAAATCACGTAAAAAGGATGTCTTGTTCAAGATAATAAGGGTGTCAAAAACACTGAATTAATAGAAAAAATCTATTTCGCTAGGAAAGCTACGTGTTTAATTTGCGAGGGTATACAAAAGACCAAAATGTTCTATAAAGGGTGTACTTTTTGCCCCAACAGTCAACATTAGAGTCCGATCTGCGCGAGGTGTGGGAGGTAGGTTGTACTAAACCCAATGATGTATCTATGACATATCGCTGTACTTGTTTATGGGTTTAATTAAGGGAATACTTGCCAAGGGTATCGTTTTGTTTCCAATACTTGTTAAGGGTAGGGTTTCACACGCCAGTCCTTGTTAAGGGGTGCTTTTTGAGACCCCATGGTCGCGCTTGGTATCCACTCGTCGTTGACAGAGCCGCCCCCAGCCCCGTGTGTTTTTAAATTCTTTAGCTTATACTAGACCCCAAGACCCACAAGCTCTCTAAATATACAATTCATAGTCAAGATCTGAGGACATCTGTTAGATGTGTAGAGAAGGGGTGGGGTTTTACCTCTTGTGGGATTCCAAGATTGCAATACTCCCATCGCATATCCGGATCTGTGGTATAGCACCAAGCCATGTCTGAGGTGTCAGGGTTGCGACAGTAGTTATGTTCCCCAATACCAGTGTTCGGGTAGTCTGAAGGTGTCCTACGGTGCTCATGGGGGTACTGGGAGGTCCAAGCCTGGCATGTATAACCGCTCCGCGTCGTATTGATAGTCCCTCGGTAGTCGGTCGCATATGGGTTGGTGTAACAGTCACTTGGACCTGATATTGAGGGTATGATAAAAGGAGATAAGTGGACAGGGATGATATCAAACGCAACTCTATAAATCAAACGTACATTTTACCAATTAGACACACCTAATTGGGATTTACGCATGTTTTGTTTGTTTGGTATGTGACAAGATTGAACCTTTGATTGCTTTTGTTATAAATGTGTCGTTTGTGAAGTATAACAGCAGCTCGCTGTACATGTACGAATGTCCACGTGAGGGTTTGACAGGACAATTTGATAGCAGGTCAAAATCCCGACGCAATGAGTGACGGAACTTAACAGCATCGATATCACTGAAATCTTAATACGAGGTCAATATGTTTCAGAGAGTGCTATCAACAACCTTTCCCCTTCCCCACCATTCATCATAGAATCCTGAACAAACATATTTTGATTAAGACTATAGTCTTTGATATATGAGACTTGGATGATGGTTCTTACATGGTCTTGAATAGGAAGGAATTGTGACACTCACTCAATGCTATATCAGCCAGGCATTTGGAATCCAAGGAGCCAATGGGGCAGTATTCCCATCTCTTGTCGGGATCAGTGGTGTAGCACCATGCTGTGAAGGCGGAACCGGCCACATTTCTGCAGTAGTTGTGGTCTCCTAGTCCGCTGGAAGGATATTCCTCTGGAGTCCTGCTGTGCTCGTGGGGCGCTTGGAGGGTCCACTGCTGACAGGTGCGTCCAGATACGGTGTAGGATACATTTCCTCTGTATGTGGCCGCAGAGGGGTCTTGCATACACAGTGGAAGAACGGTGGTAGTTGGTGTTTGTGTGGTAGCTTTTGCAACTAGAATAGATAGAAACATCATCATCAGTGAGTTTTTAAAACCTTCTGACTCAAAGTTTTAAGATTTGGAGAAGAGCAATTTTTTTAACTATGACATTAGTGACAACATTCTTGATTTAATATAAGGAATTTTCTACAGGACATAATGAGCCTGTCTTGAGACAATAATATATGAGGTTGCTGCAGGCATTTTCCTTATCTGAAATACAGTTTTCTAAGCTCTCTTTTTTCGGATTGTGATACAAGGAGCATTGCACGGCTACTTCTTGTTGGCTCATTGCTTTATTGGCAGAAAACGCCTAAGAAAACGCCTAAGTCCTCACTGTGAAAACAATTATGGCCACCAATGAAACCATGATTATACAGTCTAAGAAAACTCCCCTCTGGCCCGTCACAGATTACATTATCAAGACAAATGTCTCCAGGGCCAGGGCCAATGATTGATATCTCACAGCCCTATCAAATCTAATCATCATGCAAATCACTGTTGTTCCGTTCATGTGGGTTTGTTACTTACGAGTTCATATATGATTGTTCCCCCACCTTTACTACAAATGCAAATTTCTACACTGCCTTGATTCGGCGAGTTCCCATTAACAAGCCTCAGGTGGTCCCTTTGATTGTTATTAAAAATAATGATGAGGAGTTGTTTACAAATTTTATAAGATAAATTCTGAAATGGTAATGTATGTTCCATGTTCAGGTCATCTGTTATCATTGCCTACCTCCAGCAGTAGTTGCAGTAGATGTCGTTGCTTCAGCTGATGTTTCGGGAACACAACTTTCTTGCTGAACCCCAATGTTGCAGTATTCCCAGCGTGTCGAAGTGTTGGTATAACACCATGCAAAGTCTCCGCTTCCATCTGGATTGCGACAGTAGTTGTGGTCACCAAGGCCATCGTCGGGATAGTCAGAAGGGATGTAACGGTGCTCATGGGGTGTTTGGCTGGTCCATCTCTGGCAAGGTCTTCCGTTCCTTGTTACAGATACATTTCCTCTGTAGTCTGATGCGTTTGACAGGGTGTAACACTCTTGGATGCCTAGGGTGTTTCATAAAGGGTTAAGTGTAACTTAGACTCATGCTTAACTCTTTGTCAAACATCCCCTGGTTTGATTAAACCGTAGAAAGAGGGGGAATTAATTCATTCATTTGTCTTTGAATTAAAGGCTGTGGTTGTTATCTAGCTAATGCGAGGGCAAGGGTAAGATTGTAAAAGCCATTCCAACATTTTCCTAATTCCATTATCAAGAACACAAGAGGCTAGCAAACAGGTAAATGGAGTGGTCTTGGTACCTGATGAGTCTATTGAATATAGTCAAAACATTGCCTGTCAATGTGGTGTCAGCACAGGTCTTAAAATTATAATTCTTAGACCTGTGCTGACGCCACATTGAAAGGCAATACCATTGCCCAATACCAATAGTCGACCAATACATGGTTGACGGTTTAAACACTATTTTCAGGTCAATTTAGTTTGCTTCTCGCATGGTAATATTCACATGTGCATTATTGAATACATAAACCAAGTGAGATAATATGACACTGAATGGAGCAAATATTAGGAGAAGACTTCTTTACTCTTTTGAACAATAGCAGTGACGAAGTCTATACCTTCATAATATTGATGATAACTGCCATTTGAAAGGGGCTCGTATTGGTTAAATGCAAACGCTTGCTGATTAATCAAATGGGGGATAAAACGATTATGAACATTAGGAATACCTCCAGTTAAAGGAATGATGGCACACTCGGGATCAAGGTCACCTAAAGGACAGTATCCCCAGCGAACTTCTGGATCAGTAGTATAGCACCAAGCAGTGAAGGAATGGTCGGGGTTCCTGCAGTAGTTATGCTCTCCAAGTCCTCTGTTGGGGTACTCAGAAGGAGTCCTCCCATGTTGATGGGGGTACTGTGAAGTCCATTGCTGACAGGTGTGACCGGATATGGTCTGAGATACATTCCCCCTGTAGTTGATTCCAGTCGGGTCAAGCTTGCAGGAGGGCGTTCCTGTTGATTAATGTCAGAATAAGTAAAAAACGCATGGGCCAATGTATGAATTGTCACTCAGGAATTAAAGTGACAAACTGGTGATCTGGAAAGACCAAAAGCTAGACATCAACCAAGATGAAAAATAGACATAAGAAGAAGGGACATTTATGAACTGTTAGTGAAAATCATATATTTCATTAACCAGCTGCATAGAAAGTGAATAAATCTAAATAAAATCTTTCACTTCACTGTTAAGAGAATTTGGAAGGGGGAACTTTCTAATTCATACCGCCATGGTAGACAGAATGGAAAAGGTGAGATATGGGGACATCTAACAAGTATTTGAGAGAAGGTGAAGAAAAAGGAGAATAGGACATTGCAAAACGCTCCTGCACCCGGGGGCCACTTCCATTCACGGGTGGATACCATGCGCGACCATAATAACTCAAAAAGCACCCTAAAAACGTATTTTCCATATTCTGATAATGCACCCCTTAACAAGTATTGGCATGTGAAACCCTTCCCTTAACAAGTATTGGAAACAAAATGATACTATTTGGCAAGAATACCCTGAATTGAACCCCTAAACAAGTACAGCGATATTTCAAAGAATATGTCACGGACGGCTGTCGTCGGTTTTACCTTTACCTTCATCATTGGGTTTTAGTACAGCCCAACTTGCGCAAATCGTACTTTAAACACGTAGTGTTGACTCCTGGGGCAAAAGTATATCCTTTATAAAACATTTGGGTCTTGATTTTTTATACCCTTGCAAATTTGACCCTAAACACGTAGATTTCCTAGCGAAATAGATATATCCCCTTTTTTCATTATTTTAGTGTTTTGACACCCTTATTACGTTACGTACGTAACGTGCCCTATCTTGAAAAAGACATCCTTTTACGTGTTTTGGGGGTCGCGCACATGGTATCCACTCGTCAATGTAAGTGGCCCCCGGGCCCTGCAATCAGTTACCCCATTTAAAAATATAAAGGTGGATAAAAGGAAAAGTAAATGCGATCGCTCGTATAATTTAATGAACCGCTGCGACAGGTAATACTGGTCGTACGATCTCATGCGATTGAATCGATCGTGTTTGCATTTTAAACGTGTTCAAAGTTCAGATGTGACAAGTCACGGCCGTCTCGGGGTCGTGCGATCGCCTACAACGACTGCGAGTGCTCGCAAAAATATCGATCAAGCGATCGACCATGCTACACCAAGTAAAAACTATTGCATGAGGTCGTAAACTGATCGTGGATCAATATGTGAAAGGGCCTTTAGAATACTTAGTAGTTCTATGATCGTGTGACCTGCCTCGAGATTGCAATCAAGTACAATTGTATTGCATCAATCGTGTCAATATTTGAATGACATTCCCCCGGGGGGGGCACTTACATTGACGAGTAGATACCATGCGCGACCAAAAAAAAAACACGTAAAAGGGATGTCTTTTTCAAGATAGGGCGCGTTGCGTACGTAACGTAATAAGGGTGTCAAAAACACTAAAATAATGAAAAAAGGGTATCTATTTTCGCTAGGAAAGCTACGTGTTTAGGGTCAAATTTGCGAGGGTATAAAAACTAAGACTAAAATGTTTTATAAAGGATGTACTTTTTTCCCCAAGAGTCAACACTTAACCCCATTAGGTAAAGGTAAATCCGACGACCGACGTCCGTGACAAACAAATTGAAATATCGCTGTACTTGTTTAGGGGTTCGATTCAGGGAATACTTGCCTATACATGTAGTATCGTTTTGCTTCGAATACTTGTTCAGGGTAGGATTTCACACGCCCATACTTGTTAAGGGGTGCATTTTCAGAATATGGAAAATACGTGTTAAGGGTGATTTCGAGACCCCATGGTCGCGCATGGTATCCACTCGTCAATGGAAGTCCCTGTTGCACCCACAAATGTAATAACGCCCACAAATGTAATAACGCCCACAAATGTAATAACACTTTACCCACAAATGTAATAACGCCCACAAATGTAATAACACTTTACCCACAAATGTAATAATTTCACCCACAAATGTAATAATGCACTTTACCCACAAATGTAATAATTTTTGATCGCCCACAAATGTAATAATGACTTTACCCACAAATGTAATAAATTTGAAGGGATTTTTGGCAAATCCGTTCTGAACTAAAATCGTATAGTAATGCGTTCATATAGCACTAAAGTGCAAAGTCTCTTTTCCTGACCCGGTTAATTAACAAATTATAATATAAATCCAAAGTCTTTATTCCAGACCCGGTTGTTTAAAAAATTATAATATAAATCCAAAGTCTTTATTCCAGACCCGGTTGTTTAAAAAATAATCATATAAGTACAAAGTCTTTATTCCAGACCCGATTGTTTAAAAAATAATCATAAAAGCCTAAAGTCTTTATTCCAGACCCGATTGTTTAAAAAATGATAATATAAGTCCAAAGTCTTTTCTCCAGACCCGGTTGTTTAAAAAATTATAATATAAATCCAAAGTCTTTTTCCAGACCCTGTTGTTTCAAAAATTATAATATAAATCCAAAGTCTTTATTCCAGACCCGGTTGTTTCAAAAATTATAATATAAATCCAAAGTCTTTATTCCAGACCCGGTTGTTTAAAAAATAATAATATGAGCCCAAAGTCTTTATTCCAGACCCGGTTGTTTCAAAAATTATAATATAAGTACAAAGTCTTTATTCCAGACCCGGTTGTTTAAAAAATAATCATATGAGCCTAAAGTCTTTACTCCAGACCCGATTGTTTCAAAAATGATAATATAAGTCCAAAGTCTTTTCTCCAGACCCGGTTGTTTCAAAAATATAATATAAATCCAAAGTCTTTATTCCAGACCCGGTTGTTTCAAAAATATTATGAGCCCAAAGTCTTTATTCCAGACCTGGTTGTTTAAAAAATTATAATATAAGTACAAAGTCTTTATTCCAGACCCGGTTGTTTAAAAAATAATCATATGAGCCTAAAGTCTTTATTCAATACCCGATTGTTTCAAAAATGATAATATAAGTCCAAAGTCTTTTCACCAGACCCGGTTGTTTCAAAAATTATAATATAAATCCAAAGTCTTTTTCCAGACCCTGTTGTTTCAAAAATTATAATATAAATCCAAAGTCTTTATTCCAGACCCGATTGTTTCAAATATTATGATATAAGTCCAAACTAAGATACGATAATGATGTTCCGGTGGAATAAAAATGAGAATCGAGCCTTGTCTTCTCTCCAGACCCAGTTAATTAAAACTGGTGGAATCAAAGTCTTTGTTGTTGTTTTGAATTATACTGAACGTATTGTGAATATACGCGCTATGAGTAAATTGAGAATCAAGCATAGTCTTTTCTCCAGACCCGGTTATTTAAAACTAAAAACTAAAACCCTATATAGTAATGCCTTCATATAGCACAAAAGTCCAGTCTTTTTCCAGACGCAGTAGTTTCAAAAATTATAATGTAAGTCCAAAGTCTTTTTTCCAGACCCAGTTATTTCAAAAATTATAATATAAGTCCAAACTAAGATACCATAATGATATTCCAGTGGAAAACAAAGAAAATCGAGCTTAGCCTTTTCTCCACACCTTATTATTAAAAAAATTGTGAATAACAATACAACAACAACAAAAACCGTATAAAGACCCCATAATCTTATTAATGCTGGATAACATGGTCATATAGCGTAGTCTTTCAGCCAGACCCAGTCATTTGTTTTTCAAAATAAGGCTAAGAGTAAAAATATAAATAACTCCAAATCTAATACCAAGCAATCCTTGAACCTAAGAACATGTTCTTAAAAAGAGGTTTAGAATGTTGTCTTTATTCCAGACCTAATCATTACAAAAATTACGAAAAAAAATCTTCTAACATAAGACCCTATCATATTCTCTTGGAATAACATGAGTTGTAAAACGTACTCTTTCCTCCAGACCAGGTTATCTAAGAAATGAATTAAAAAACAAAATCAAATCTAAAACCAATTTTTAAAATTTATACCCAGTAAAAAATATGTCTGTACCCCACACCCAGATTCTTTTGTATAATAATACTAAGACCCCTACAAAACATTGTAGTTATGCATTTGCAAAGAAAACGTCCATTTTCCAGACTTGGTTATTATTCAAAAATAAAATTGTCTAAAACAAATACCCAATAATCTAACTACTGTGGAATAACATGGAGATCGATTGTAGACTTTCCTCCAGACACAATTATTTCAAGAATAAAAAAACAATAAAACCCAACCCCAACAACGAATCTAAGAACCAACAATCCTCCAAATTAAGACCAAGTACAAAAGCACATGTTTAGAGCGTTGTCTCTATTCCAGACCCAGTCATTTACAAATTAATTCAAACAATCTTAAAAACATAAGACTTTGTCATATTCTTATTCCTGTTGAATAACATTATTATTATGCTTAGACCTTCGTCTAGACCCAGCTATTTATAAGATAAACAAATATTGAAAAAATCAAAGCTAAGACCAATCTTTAAAATTAAACCCAGTTAAAATGCTTGGGTTTAGAGAGTTGTCTTTACCCCACATCCAGTTCTCTTAAAATACAAATTAAGCAAAAGATTAATCTAAAAACTTAGACACCAGCATCTCCCAAACTATAAAACCCTTTGATAAGGCATACCGTAAGTTGGTATACAACTTGTTTTTGTTTGATGGAAGTGAAATGAATAAAATTGAATTGAATACCACAAAAACGTCAAATTAATAAAAGGTGTAAATATTCAGATCTGAATGGTACGCGCCTTAAAAACCCAAAATAACAACATCAACAACGTTTATACATCAATGATATTGTGGCGTCTTTGTTAATATTGTTTGTCTGTTTTTATCGTTTCTAATAATTTCCTATTTTGAAATAACTGCATGGGTCTAGAGCAAAGACTACACCATATTTAAAGACTGGGCGTTGTGGCGTGCGCCTGTAATCAAAGCTATGTGGGGAAGTTACAAATTGATGCAGAGGTTCGAGCCCTTGTCACGTCTTTCGGATGGTGACGTTAAAGGTCGGTCCCAGACGTTAATAATCATATCTGATTGAGACACGTCTGACAAAACTCAAACACACACACACACACCCACACACGTTTGCCCCCTGGAAAGATTAAACCTCAAGATGTTGATGGACCTGAATCCACCGACGGGACAGCCTAACTCCGTAACTCTGGTACGGGTGTGGGAGGGGGCTCTTCTTTCTTTGCCTGTCTCTCTTTCAGTCATTTCAAATCAGTTTTTTTCCTATCTTATCACTTCTTGATCACATAAATCCTCTCTCTCTCTCTCTCTTTACTTAACGGGTCAATATAACCCCAGAAAATATATCTTAGGCCACTGAGATTATTGGAATTGTAACTAATAAAAAAAAATGCTGAATATATTACAAATGGTGCTTGGTACACTGAAAATTTAAAGTACCGAAGAACTTGTTAAAACTTTATCCCCTCTTGCTCGAATGATTTTCTTTTTAATATCTCATAGATCGTCGATCAACAACCTTATCGTTTACGAGAAGTAATCCCCATATTGTGTGCTGATATCTTATTCCTCAGTTTTTTGTTTTATATGTATTTAAAGGTTTGTGGGTTTTTTTTCATAAAAAAGGAATGAATATACAAGAAATAATAATAATAAACAAGTGGAATGCCTCTGACCGTCTCACCTGCATCACGCGATTCAACATAGCAGCAGTGCTGACTTTGAAAACTACTATAACTCGCACAAGATGTTAAGTGATACTTGGTTACTCTTATTTCCACGTTTTATGAACTAGACCAATACACTTACAGAGATAGGATGGTAATTCAACAAATACCCCCAATGTGGCCAAAATTCATTGACCTCACATGACCTTTGACCTTGATCATGTGACCTGAAACTTGCACAGGATATTCAGTGATACTTTATTACTCTTATGTCCAAGTTTCAAAAGTCAGATCAATAAACTTGCAAAGTTATGATGGCAATTCAACAGATACCCCCATTATGGCCAAAGTTCATTGACCTTTGACCTTGGTCATGTGACCTAAAATGCACACAGGATGTTCAGTGATACTTGATTACTCTTATGTCCAAGTTTTATGAACTAGACCAACATACTTTCAAAGTTATGATGGTAATTCAACAAAAAAAAATCGGCCAAAGTTCATTGACCCTAAATGACCTTTGACCTTGACCATGTCACCTGAAACTTGCCCAGGATGTTCAGTGATACTTGATTACTATTATGTCCAAGTTTCATGAATCAGATCCAAAACCTTTTTAAGTTTTGATTGTAATTCATCAGATACCCCCAAATCGGCCAAAGTTCATTGACCCTAAATGACCTTTGACCTTGGTCATGTCACGTAAAACTCATGCAGGATGTTTGGTAATACATGATTAACCTTATGTCCAAGTTTAATGAACTAGGTCTATATATTTCTTAAGTTATGATGATATTTCAAAATCTTAACCTCAGGTTAAGATTTTGATGTTGATTCCCCCAACATGGTCTAAGTTCATTGACCCTAAATGACCTTTGACCTTGGTCATGTGACGTGAAACTCTTATAGGATGTTAAGTAATACTTGATTAACCTTATGGCCAAGTTTCATGAACTAGGACTATATACTTTCTAAGTTATGATGTCATTTCAAAAACTTAACCTTAGGTTAAGATTTGATGTTGACGCCGCCGCCGCCGTCGGAAAAGCAGCGCCTATAGTCTCACTCTGCTATGCAGGTGAGACAAAAAGAAGTAATAAAAATAATACTAAATAAAATTGTTACCCTACTTCTCATACAGTGGGTGGCAAAAATAGTCAATCATGACTTATTGCCAAATAAAAACATGGAATGGAATGGTTATCCCCTCTTGTTAGAATGTTTTTCTTTTATATAATATATCATAGATCGTCAATCAACAACTTTATCGTTTTCGGGAAGTAATCCCCTATTGTTTACTGATATCTTATTTCTCAGTTTTTTTCATATGTATTTTAATGTTTTGTTATTTAGGTTTTTTCAAAGAAAAAAGGAAGGAATATACAAGAAATTATTTTTTTTAAAGGACAAGTCCACCCCAACAAAAACTTGATATGAATAAAAAGAGAAAAATTCAACAAGCATAACACTGAAAATTTCATCAAAATCGGATGTAAAATAAGAAAGTTATGGCATTTTAATGTTTCGCTTCATTTCGCAAAACAGTTATATGCACATCTCGGTCGGTATGCAAATGAGGAACTGATGACATCACTCACTATTTCTTTTGTATTTTCTTAAATGAAATATGAAATATTTTTATTTTCTCGTCATTGTCATGTGAAATGAAGTTTCATTCCTCCCTGCAACACGTGGAAATTTATTATTTTAACATTTTGTGCTTTAGGCAAGGAGGTCCTAATCGTCAAATTCGTAAAAATTGAAATAATGTATAATTCAAACAATGAAAACCAAAAGAAAGAGTGAGTGAGTGACATCATCGACTCTCTCATTTGGATGTAGCTGGCTCGTTCATATAACTATTTTGTTAAAAATAAACAAAACTTTGAAATGTCATAACTTTCTTATTTTACATCCGATTTTGATGAAATTTTCAGCATTGTGCTTGTCTGATTTTCCTCTATTGATTCAAATCAACATTTTTCTGAGGTGGACTTGACCTTTAATGGTTGCAGGGTCTTTGTTTTGTTGTTGTTGTTGTGTTTTTAATGACTTTTATAACTGGGTCTGACAGAAAGACTACGCTACATTTCCATGTTATTCAACATAAATAGGATCGTGGGCCTTTTTTTTTTTTAATTATTATAATTTTTGAAATAAATGGGTCTGGAAAAAAGACTTTGGACTTATATTATTTTTTTTTAATTAACCGGGTCAGGACAAAAGATTTCACATTTATGTGCCATATAAACACATTACTATAAAGTTTCAGCTTTTAGTTACCGGGTCTGGAGCAAAAACTAAGCTCGATTCTCATTTTTATTCCACTGGAATATCATTAATGTATCTCATTTGGGACTAAAATTATAATTTTTGAAATAACCGGGTCTGGAAAAAAGACTTTGGATTTATATCATGATTTTTTTTAAACACCCGGGTCTGGAAAAAAGATTTTGGATTCATATCATGATTTTTGAAACAACAGGGTCTGGAAAAAGACTTTGGGCTTGCATTATTATTTTTTAAACAACCGGGTCTGGAATAAAGACTTTGGACTTATATAATCATTTTTTAAACAATCGGGTCTGGAATAAAGACTTTTGGCTCATATGATTATTTTTTTAAACAACCGGGTCTGGAATAAAGACTTTGGACTTATATTATTATTTTTTAAACAACCGGGTCTGGAATAAAGACTTTGGATTTATATTATTATTTTTGAAACAACCGGGTCTGGAATAAAGACTTTGGGCTCATATTATTATTTTCGAAACAACCGGGTCTGGAATAAAGACTTTGGATTTATATTATAATTTTTGAAACAACCGGGTCTGGAATAAAGACTTTGGGCTCATATTATTATTTTTGAAACAACCGGGTCTGGAATAAAGACTTTGGATTTTTATTATAATTTGTTGATTAACCGGGTCGGGAAATGAGACTTTGCACGTTTGTGCTAAATGAACGCATTACTATACGATTTTAGCTTAGAACGGATTTGCCAAAAATCCCTTCAAATTTATTACATTTGTGGGTAAAGTCATTATTACATTTGTGGGCGATCAAAAATTATTACATTTGTGGGTAAAGTGCATTATTACATTTGTGGGTGAAATTATTACATTTGTGGGTAAAGTGTTATTACATTTGTGGGCGTTATTACATTTGTGGGTAAAGTGTTATTACATTTGTGGGCGTTATTACATTTGTGGGCGATTATTACATTTGTGGGTGTAACAGTCCCCCCCCCCCCCCCCCGGCGATATTCACCATGTTCACTATCAGTGGTTGATAGGTTGAAAGAGTTGCGTTTAAACACAAGCCAAAAAATGAATCGCAAGTCCCAAATGCGCGTTGTTGATTGGTTGAAAATCAAGTTGCGCATGATATTTAGAGTTGCGATTGATTGCAACTCTTTCTGCAACGGGCCCCAGATGCAAAATACTCTTAGGTTTAGCTACTCTACACTTATATGCATGTTCAATACAGTGGCGTAATGAGCCAATAGTTTTTAGGGGGCTACACTCTAAAAAATGAAGTGCCAATTCAGCTCTTAAAGAGCGTGTATAGTGACTGCACTTCGGAGTGCTGATTTGTCTAGTTCAAATTTGAACGAGAAAAATCAGCACTCCGAAGTGCAGTCACTATACACGCTCTATAAGAGCTGAATTAGTACTTCATTTTTTAGAGTGTAGATATGGCGTATCGCGTAAAAACTTATAAAACGTTGCGAGCGAGCAAAAATTTCGACATTCTTATTCCAAAAATCAAATTTTTGATAGATTTTGACACAATATTTGATTAATTTATTTCCACATTCCAATAACAAAAGTATAATAATGATAATAATAATAAGGATGGCATTTTTACCAAGGGATTCAGTTCCTTAAACTGTTCTCCCAGTGGGCCCTGCTATTATTATTACCCCGGCTTGTATATACAAGTGTAATCCTTTTTTGTCAGCATAACATAACAATAAGCAAATGACATAATGAATTAAATATGCATACATATACATTTTAACAATGTAATGGAAATATATTTATACCTGATTAATATTTTTTATTATCAAAACAAATAGCAGAAAAAATAAACATATCGACAGAATACGTTTTGAAATGTGGGAGACCTCAGTCTAAAGCTCAGAGCTTGAAATTGCTAAAGGCCTCGAAAGAAAAGCTGGAAAAACAGACAAACAGTGCAATATTCAGAAAATAATATCATATTTCTCTCTTTTTTATTTTTCTTGGTCTTGATTTTTTTTTTTTTTTGAGGGGAGACCCACCCTCAAGTTCTGAACTATATACTTATATCTGGCGACTGGGCCTGATTCATTACCCATAATGCAATATTTGCAGCTGTGTAGTCTTGTAATATAGCCCCACTTGAAGAATAACACACTAATTCACTATTCAATACATTCATATCCGCAATGAATATGTTACAAAGTAGAAAAACGGTGTAACCATTAAAAAAACAGATTCTGTTCAAATAAAATCATCTGCTAATTCATCCTCTAAGTTACTAATAGTTATCTCAAAAGACATATTTTACGACTAGCAATTTACAACACACAGTCTATAATAATAATGAAAAAGAGACAAAAATACAGCGTATTTCAGTTCGCTCCTCTCCCTCAAATTCATATTTTCCAATGCTCGCTGTGCCAAATCTTTGATATGGGTAAATTCACTAATTAATTCCAACATTAAAATTGGCAACTTATATAGCAGAAAGGCCTCCATTTTGATTCTCATCTGCTCCTAGTGCTTCAAGTAAATATTAAAGGGAAAGTCTACTCGAACAAAAAAATGAAATGAATTTAAAGAGGAAAATTAAACAAGCGCAACACTGAAAATTTCATAATGATAATACTCTATTATATCGTAAATGAGATGAAAAAAAAACAAATAATAAGATTTCAGTCAGCACTTTAATGTTGATGAACTGAAAGGTAGCATAATTGAATAGATAGGACTAGTTGATTCAATAACTGTGGTCCTATAACAGAAAAAGTGAATCCGAGGAGGTAGGCTCAAAATAGTCTTTCTTACCAGTCGTCTGGCCAGTCGTCAAGACGCAAAAAGCTAAGGCGGCAACAAAGGCCTTCAGATCGCATCCCTGACAAGACATACTCGCAGCCAGGACAGTCAGTCTAGTTTTAGCTCGAGCTAGAGACTGGTCTCTCCTCGTCATCAACCAAACAATGACAGATTGTTGCAAGTTCTGAGTTATTATATGAGATAGATGACAATGACAGACCTGGTAGATTAGGTCAGCACTGTAAACTTTTTGTCGAGAGTAGAGTTTAAACCGGGGGGGGGTATTCTAAGATCATCCGAATATGAGTATTTCCTCTTATTAAGGTGATCTATTAGATAGGAAACAACAAAATCCGTTGTCAGTTATCAAGGGAAATGCTTAAACACGCCCCCCCCCCATTGGCGTCGGAAGTCAAAAAATTTAGGAGGGTCCACCTAAAATTTTGGGATAGACACACACAGGTAAAAAAAAATTATATAAAAGGTTATCAACCAAAATTTTAGAGGGGTCCACCTGAATTTAGGGAGGGACGCAGGAAACAAAATTGACAAGCAAAAAAAAATTATCAACAAAAATTTTAGGGGGGTTCGTCCCCACCTCATTTTTTTGGGGGGGACGTCCCCCTCCCCGCCTCCGCCACCTATGCCTCCCCCCTCCCCATTCTTCCTGATTCTCCTTTCATAGACTCTAAATTCGAAGGATTTGAAATAAATCCAGATCGGCTGTGGATATAGTGACCAGCCGAATGTTGGATTTATTTTTAATCTTTGGGATTCACTATCAAATCTCAAAAGATTTAAATTCATTTAGATTTATATTTAAATCTACAAGGTTTAAAACTAAATCTAATAGTCGGCTGGTCACTATACACAGCCGTTTTGGATTTATTTTAAATCCTTGGAATTTAAAGTGTACCCAGGGTGTGGGAGATTAAACTTTCTATCCGATAATGCAGTTGTTATTCTTATTTTTCAATTTTTGTTTTACATTTGTGAGTCATCTAAAAGAACATTGGGTTTCATGTCCACGTCTCAATTTTGACGCTTGTTTTGTGAGTAGTTTACAATCACAAAATTGCAACTTACGCGCCCAACTCGACGCCCTTATCCAGTTTCCTGTTGTGAAAACTTTACGTACAGATGGGGGTGGCCTGGGAGCTATATCACCCCCCCCCCCCAAAAAAAAAAAAAAGATAAAAGGAGAAAAGGGGTTAGGGAAAGGATGAAATAAAATGGCCTATCGTATCTATTTAATGGTATGTTAAAATCTATCCCAATATAAGTTCGAAAGATTAATGCTGAATGTGCCATGTCTGGCCTCCTGAAAATGTCTTGCTCATTACATAATATAGGATATTTATATTGCGACACATATCCACCTTGTTAGATGCTCAAGGCGCTCTATATTACCCGGCTAAGCTAGGCGTTCATAGCGCATACAGCTTTTTAAGGAATTACTTCCTATCGGTACCCATTTACCTCACCTTGGTTGAGTGCAGCACACTGTGGATCAGTTTCTTGCTGAAAGAAATTACGCCATGGCTGGGATTCGAACCCACGACCCTCTGTTTCAAAGTCCGAAGACTAATCCACTGGGCCACAACGCTCCACATGCATTAGACCACTGCTTCGCTATAATGCAAAATCATGAGTTTCGTGACAATTAAATGAAACCATGATGACATGCAGTTATTTTGCCTAATCCAATCTTGTATTTGTTACAGGTACTGTAATAACAAAAAAAACCCGTTGTCCTTTTGAACTTATTAGTCCTTGAATTTCATGTAACAAAACTCGTTGTCATCCTGAACTTTTTAGACTGATAATGTAACTTAATGCAGCAAGGATGTAACACTGAATACCATATCAGATGGTGCATGTGTTTATTAACAGTCAAATACCAATACTCTTGTTGAGTGAAAGTTTGTAATGTTAACCACATCCTGATGCAAGGCGAACTATCAATTCGTTTCCGGTGTAGAACACATTTTTTTCCCTTTTTTTGCGGGAGGGGTCGTTTGAAGTAACTTCGAAGTGCAAGGTAATTTCAACGAGTTTAAGTTATTCATTTCCTTCTCTAAAAAATTCCCGATCGATTTGCCAGGATGGAAATACATTTTTTTTTCAATTTGGGGAAATAAATGTGGGTTGATTTGAAAAGCCAAAATAAGAATGAAAATATAACGTATGTTGCTAAACATAACAAAGCAAAATAGACATTTCTCGTGAAAGAGTGATGAGGCAAAATAATAATTAAAAAAAGTTCTGAAGTACCATCGACTTGTCGAGATGGCGAGGTATGTTTACTCGTCAAGCCGACTTATGAAAATTTGTATGCCAACATGGTGAGATGAAAAGTAATTGGCGAGACTTTATTTCTTATCCACATAGCGTGCATGCACACGTGTAGATGTTGATATGTAGCTAGCCGCGGTCTGGAGTCTTAACCAACATCATATGGTTCGAACGCTGTTTATAGAAAAATTACAGAGCCTTTAAGTTTCATCGACTTGACAAGAAAACAGATCTTTATTTCTTTTTAAATCTTTCATTATGTAGGCCTTTAGAAAATAAAATAATCATGTTACAGTTATCTTGAGCCACTTCCTGGTCACTTTACCCTTGATCGTGACCTTGTTTTTGTATTCCAATTTTAATCTAAAAAACATAATTATCATGTTACTGCATTGTTGTCCCAGTTTATGGTCAACCCACAGGGCTACCATATCGATCATTTATATCTTCTCATACTACCTGCTGATATAGCTTTGGTCTTATTACAATTTAGTTAGGGTCATTTTAAGTTGATTGATGTTGATGCTAGTGGCGTAATGAGATTTTGATGGGTGAGACACGGCCGCTGTAACCAAATTTCAAAATTACAAAAAAAAAATAATAAAATATAAAAACATTTTTTTTAATCCATTACAAAAAAAGGGTAATTATAGAAAACGATGGAAGAGTCAAGCGAGAGAACACATTTTTTTACATTTAATACTGATTTAATTTTTGTGATAGATTTTGACAAAATATTCAGAAAATTATATTATGATAGATATACAATCTAATAAATGGAAATGCTAATTTGCACTTAAGGAGCTTGTATATAATGACTGCAATTTGGAGAGCTTTTTTATATTTGCACATTTGAACGAGAAAAATCAGCAATCCAAAATACAGTCACTTTACAAGCTCTGTGTGTTTTAAATTATCGCTTCATTATCCTCTCTTTTATCCTTGTCTTTTGAAAATTTTGGGAACCCATGGCTCCCAAGCCCCTACCCCATCTGTCAGTGGCGTAATGTGGGCCACGGCATGGGGGGGCACTTCCAGCAAACATTTTGAGTCACTTAGTGGGCGCGCAAAGAGCGCTCAATAGCCAAGTGTACTGACATAACATAGATATTTTAAGGACTGCCATTAAAATGATATGCATCTCACTGATCAATAATGCTAGTGCGAAGCTCAAGCTAAACATTCTTGATATTCAGACCTAAAAAAGAGAAATTATAAAAAAAATTGTGTAATCATAATACGGAACTGTCTCACTAAACAAACAATGCGAGCGCGAAGCGCGAGTCGAAATTGTTGTATATATTAACACCAAACTTGCACATTTTAAGAACTAGGAATTCATCATGTTCGTGAAGAGCATGCGCATCTCACCATAGTCTTGTAATGCGAGTACCAAGCGCGTGCTGATTTTCCTTTTTTTTTAGAATTACACTTAAACACATAAAGCACATTTTGTAGTCATCACTAGCGTACCTACGGGGGGCAGTCTGTCCCCCCCCCCCCTGACAAGTCACACCCCAAATTCAAATTCAATTCAAATTCAAAATTTATTGATTATAGTCACAAACATGTTGGATTGTTCTCAAAATTATACAATGAAACACAAACAGAAACAAAATAATTTAAATGATATACATAATATTATAATAAAACATACATAAAAATACATAATAGGCATATACCTAATATGATACATAATATGATATAGCACAATTTTTTACATAATAATATACATAAAAAAACATAATACAGTATGTGGAGTCTTAGGTCACATGACGTACTACATATTTACATCATAATGAATTAATACAAATTATAATAAGTACATTGTGATATTTAAAAGAAGAATTAGGGGAGCTTGAGGAGAACGGTAACAATAATAACAACAATAATAATGACAACAACAATATTAAAACATAAGCAGATCAAAAATAACAAAATTTTTCTACTTTTATCTATTAGCCATATTCAGGTGAAAAAAATAAATAAAAGGGTATAGGTAAGGGTAAATAATTACAATGTAAAGCACTTAAAAACCTTGAGTATTAGGCGCTATAAAAAGTTATATTATTATTATTATTTATTATTATTGTTATTATTATTATCACTATTATTATTGTTATCACTATTATTATTGTCATTATTTTTATTATGAATACATTACTTATTATGTTGCAAGAGCTCCAGACGTTTATCAAACATTGCACTTATTCCCTTAACTATTATTGCGTTTAAGTCTATTTCGGAATTCGACATCATTAGTTTAAATTTATCATTATTGTTTAAGCTTTGGAAATCCGGTAATATTTCATTCAATTTAGAGTATAGTTCTAACCTGGGCTCTTTTAAACATGAGCAGGTGACAAGGAAGTGAGGTTCATCCTCTATACCGGCCTTGCATAGAGGACATATTCTTTCTTCTGGTTTTAGTTTCTTATATCTTCCTTCTTCAATCATAAGATTGCTATTACTTATTCTGAGTTTAGTGAATTTAGTTACATGTGACTTTTCTATGTCTAGTGATAGGTAATTTTCCATTTTGTATTCTAGTTTAAAGGTTTTATATGTTTGCAGTTTGGTGGAGTATTCGGTACTTTGTTCATTGCAGAGAGCGTCTTTCCATGATTTAATGTATCTGTCTTGTAGTTTGCTGTGTATAGCTTTTTTTAATCTGTTAATCGAAAACGTATTTTGGTTTTTCCATACATGGGAGAAGCTCAATGAGCTTAGAAAAGATTCAATATATTTGCAGTAATTTATGTTTGTATTTTTGTCCTCAACGTACGATTTATTTACTAGGCTTTTACATGCGGAGTTAGTCATGTGGTGCCAGAATCCGATAGTATCTTTCAATGAAGTGAGGGCAAGAGGGAATCGTCCGGTTTCTGCTAGCATGGCGCTATTCATTGCCGCCTTGTTCGTACCCAAAATCACTTTTAGAAATTTTGATTGTAGGGCTTCAGGGGGAATGTTTTATAGCAAGTCTCAATTAACTTTTTTTCTTTTATTAAATATTCAACAGCCCAAACTTCTGAATTATAGAGGGCAATTGGTTTTATACAAGAGTCAAAAAGCTTAAGGTGAGCTATAAGGGAGATTCTGTCTTTTGGTAAAATGTTTCGTAAACTGAAGAGGGCTTTTTTTGCTTTGTTGAACAAGTGTTTTATAGCATGAGTAAATGTGCACGATGGTTTAAAGATTATTCCTAAATATTTATATTCGTTAGCAATTTCTATCTCGGTATTATCAAAGAAAAATTTATTCTTATTAAGTGTTCTACCTGCTTTATTAAAAATTATTATTTTGGTTTTCTTTGTATTTATTTCTAGGTTCCACTTTATACAATATGTCTTTAAATGGTTTAATGCTGTTTGAAGCCCAAGTTCATTTTCGGAAGTGATAACAAGATCATCGGCATAGAGAAGACACGATATCTTTTGACCTGAATTCAGTGTTACTGGATGACAATCATCCCCAAATGAATCAATAATATCATTTAAGTAAATGGAAAAAAGGACGTATCCCTGCCCCCCTGACAAACTTGAATACCTTTATTGCCCCCCCCCCCCCTGACGAGCTTGAAGACCTTTTTTTTTTGGCTTGTCACTTTTTTTTCTGGTACAATATCTTTTATTTGTCATTGAAGACCTTTTTTTTTTTTGCTTGTCACTTTTTTTCTGGTACACTGTTAAAAAAACGTGATTTTACAGAAAATAAACAGAAGATTTTGCAGAAAGCAATAACAGAATCATTCTGTAAATTCATAAAACAAGAATTTTTCTGTAATTTAACAGAACAGGTCTGTTTAAAAAGGGGAAAAGGATGTTTTATTCAAGGAAATTTGTAAGATTCCATACTCCAAATACCAATTTCTTGTAAGATTACGCAAATCGGTAAGATTGCAGGTGTTCTCGAGACTCTGCTGCAGGAACTTCTTTTATTTTGAGGATAAATTTTCTAACAGTGTACAATATCCTTTATTTGTGATTGAAGACCTTTTTTATGCTTGTCAAAATTTTTGGGCGGACGGTTTTGCCCCCTCCCCCCCCCCCCTGTGGAAAATCCTAGGTATGCCACTGGTAGTCATTATAATCATGAGCGTTATACGTAGGTTTATCTCAATAATCAAATATTGTGAGCGCAAAGTGCGAACTGAACATTAACTTTTGTTATTTTCAGACGTGAAGAATCGCATACTAAGGCTTGTTTGTAGGAAGTCCTTAGGACCATACCTATTTCACTAACCAATTGGTGCGAGCGTGAAGCGCGAGCTGAAAATTTTTTATATTTCGACCGAGAAAATGTGACATTTTTAGGAATACATGAAAAGCAGACGTATCTTACCAATCCAAAAAGACGTATCTTACCAAAAAAAATTCGTGATTCATTTACACACGTTTCCAACATACATCATTTTGATACCCGTTCAAATAATCAAATATTCATTCCCAAACATAGAAAAATAATCTTCCAAAACAACATTCGTTATACTGGCCCCAAAATATGGAATGAAATTCCGGATTACATAAAAAAAATCTTTGTCGACAATCAGCTTTAAATAATAAATGAAAAAATTGCTTCTGTCGTTATATATATATAAATATTTCCCTTCTTACGTTTCCTTTGACTTCAAACATGATAACATGAACCATGGACAAATTGTTGTTGCGGCATTTATACTTTGCCCCCACTGATATTTTTGAGCATTCGATTTAATTTCGTAATTTTTTTTTAATGCTTTTTAGCCTTTATTCAGATAACATCACATTTATGCATACAAAAGTAATAAATAAAATATACAAAGTAAAGTGAAATACATGTCGCAATATAAGAAATGAAATATACATTATGATGATCATTTTTTAAACAAAGATTATCACAACCCATAATGCAAAGAAATCCATTATTTTCACATGTATTTTCTGTATAATAATGTGGTATTGTATACTTAAAAAAACAAAAAAACATAAAGACTTTTTTAAATTCTGAGCAAATAATAAAATTGATATATATAATACTTTGCTTAATAAAGATGTAAATAAGTTGTCCCATGATAAAAAAAAAGGTAATTCATGCCCGCCTCCCCGCTCACGTCTCCCTCTTTTGTTCACTTTCCTTTTCTTTTTTTTCTTTTTCTTTTCTCTGCCCTTTTTCTTTGTATTGTGTATTGTATTGTATTTTTGTCTACAGGCGTATCCCGCCACAAGCCTCAGCTTTTAGGGTATACGCCTTTTTCCTTAAACCTAATATGTACATATTTATATATAGATTTTTTTTAACAAATTGATTTATGTATGAATTTATGTTATGAAAAATGTACTGAAATGGAAGAAAATAAATGTTTTATTTGAATTGAATTGAATTGAATCCACGAATGTGATCATAAGCACGGACTGGAAATGTTTATATTCAGACCTTAACAGGGGGCAAGCACTTTAAAGGTCAAGTCCACCCCAGAAAAAAACATTGCTTTGAATAAACAGAGAAAAATCAAACTAACGTAACGCTGAAAATTTCATCAAAATCGGATGTAATATAAGAAAGTTATGCATTGTAAAGTTTCACTTATTTTTCACAAAACAGTGATATGCACAACTGAGTGACATGCAAATGAGACAGACGATGATGTCCATCACTCACTATTTCTTTTTTTTTATTGTTTGATTAACAGTTTGAATTATACAATATTTCATTTTTTACAGATTTGACAATATGCACCAACTTGACTGAACCATATAGTATCAAACAATGCTAATTCCACATGTTCAGGGAGGAATTAATTATAATTTCACTTGACAATGAGGAGAAAATTAGAATATTTCATATAATGAAATACAAAAGAAATAGTGAGTGGATGATGTCATCAGTCTCCTCATATACCAACCAGGATGTGCAGATAACTGTTTTTTGAAATTAATAAGCGAAACTTTAAATTGTCATAACTTTCTTATTTTGCATCCGATTTTGAAAAAAATTTCAGTGTTTTGCTTGTTGGATTTTTCTCTTTTTATTCAAATCAACTTTTTGTTGGGGTGGACTTGTCCTTTAAGTATAGTCATGAAAAAGAGTCATGTCACTACATAAAAGCTCGAAGTGCAAGGAAATATATTGGTGTATACTGAATTAAAAAGGGAATGTTTTAATACCAGTTAATCTCCTTGATCAAGAATATTTATCTCATTAAACAAAAAATGCGAGAACAAGGAGTAATGAATACATATGCCCTTAGCAAATTATGTTCTATAAAGTTATGGAAAAAATATTTCTTATGTAATATGACATAACATGATAATATAACGTGATGTAATATAACATACAATTTTTCTTTTCTTCTTCACCAACTACATTTCTTTTTCTTTCTCCTTTTCTCCCTCTTTCTCCCGTAAAAAATCGGAAAACTGAAAATATCTTATGTTGAAATTAAAGATAATGGGTTTTTTCCTTAAAAGGGCTATTTACAGAGAGAGTTACGACCAAACACTAAGTAACCTAAATTTCAACCACTCCCAATCGCGCTTTTTGGGAATACTTTTTATATTGCTACACTTTCACACGCCTCAAAAGATTGAAAAATTTTATAGGTTTTTGTCTTTTAACAGCCAAATCGCTGATTGATAATATAAGGCCGGCATGTATATCGCAAGAAAATGAACTTTATCGTGTTAAATGTGGCAGATAATCCTAAAATAATTGTATCTCAGTGCATCTCACGCATTATTTACAATCCCTATTTTACAACATTATAAAAATTGTAGCCTTGTGATTCACTCGCAGGCTAACTCCGGCCGCCATAAAATCCTCTCTCTCCCTCTTTTTTTTGTTTTAATGCCTGAGCTTAAAATTATGGTTTTTGCTTGACCGTTTTGTCTGTCACCAATCCGTAGTCTATGATGTTATTAGCTTTTTATAGCTTTGTTATTGGAGATTGATGATGACAGATTTTAAAATATGTAGACCTAAATAAAAATAAAAATAGATTATTATTAAACGACGCCTTTGCAGTGTTTGTATGTTCGTTTGTTTGTTTTTGGAACATGATTTAATTTGAACAGATTTTAATGACGTAAAGATCTTAAAGGCCGTTTTTTGGCTCAGTGTGTGAATAATTAATCAATCATTCATTAAAAGTTTGCAAGTACAAGTCATATAAAATATTGGCCAATAAAAAGGTATAAATCAGGAATCACTGCAATTATAATTACAGTGTCTTCTGTTATTTGCCCACTGAATTTATCATCAATAAGATAATGGTGATTTGATAACATCCTTTATTTCTTATTGCAAAATGTATTCTTATTTCAATTGAGTATGAATTAGGGGGTCAGTAACGTACGGACGGACGAGGGGGGGTGCCGAATTGTCATCTGTTTTGGCATCTTTCATTATTATGACCTCGTGTTTCTGTCTTTTTACAGTAAAAGCAAAATTGAAAAACAGCATTAGTTCTATGTAATCAGTTTCAGAACTTATGGATATTCTTTTCAAGTTAAAAAGAGTCCAAGCAAATGTTGAAAAAAAAGATAATTAAATAACAAGTTTCAATAAAGTGTTGACCAATTTATTAGAAATTAAACAGGAAATGCAAAGTTTAATCCTAACTAAGAAATTCAGCTATATGGACAAAAGAAGTCGAGCGCCATCTCCGTTGAATACTAAATTAATTGAATTGAGTTAGACTGCTGTCAAGGTGAACAGGGACGCTACATTTTTTAGAGTAAAAACAAGTTGGAAAATGTTGTTTTAGTCCAGCATTCGGTGAAGGATTTTCTTTGAAATGGGTATGTAATTGTGGCCAGTATGTTTGGTTCTCAATACGGCGTTACAACATTGCATACTCCTAATATTATTCATTTTGTATTAACTTGTTTATGATATCGACATGATCGATGTTGAAATTGAATTGAGAAAATTGTGTGTACATTATCAATGGGGGAATATTGTGCAGTCCTGCGCGCAAGGTATTGTGTAGGGTGGATTGTCTGTTTATGGATTTCCTAAACGAGAATGCAAATTAAACAGTGGCCTACACTCAAACTGTTCGGACGTTACCATAAAAAGGCATCTAGTGAATTTGGGAACCACTGTAGTTTGTACAGTTCTAGGTAGGTAGATACAGCTGGCAGCCGTCTGTTTCGAGGAGGTTTTTAACATTTCTAGATCTATTTTCTATTTGTTTTATTTTATTTTTTTTTATTTCTCCTCGGCTAGCCAGGCGGCTTCTAGAGAGTAAAAATCATTTACTGATGTAAGGTTACTCTCAATGAAGCCAGGTATCCTTATCCATTCATGTGCGTGTAGGCCGCCAAAACCTGAAACTTTCGCCCTCAAGATTTCTACTTCTAAAAGATCTAGCCCTAAATCATGTATGATGGGGGGACCTAAAGCTACGCACTTTGTTTTCAAACAATAAAAACTGTCCCAATTTTAATATCTCAACAAATTATATTTCACTAATTTGTGGCAAACATTCTAAAGATCATTAGCCAAGTAGAAAATATCACAAAACTCACTAATACGAAAATCCCGTCGTGTTTTTCAAACACCTCTTGATTTCGCCGCCCGATGTAGAAGGGGTCCTAAAGCTACGCACTCGATTTATCATGCAAAAAAATAGTATTTCCTGTGCCTCAATTTCTAAAATATATTCAAATTATTATAGGATAAAATAAAATTAAAGCGAATATAACTCCAAACTTCCTAACAGTTGTTGGTTTTCTCTGCATTTAGAGATTTACTGCAGCCTCTGTAGAAAAAAATTAATAGGAATTGTTCATCACTCTGCAGTCACAGTTCCACACACAGAGTGCGCATTTGCCATTGAAAACTGCATGCGCGATGAGTGGTGCGTAGCTTTAGGACCCGCGCAGCTTTAGGACCCCCTACCATACATGGGATGCAACTTCATATTTGACATTTCTGCGCCATTGATTTTATGTACAAACACGAATTCATACAAAAAATGAGAAAAATATCATGACAAGACGGAAGAGACTTGCCCGATGTTTACGCCGCCATTTTGTTTCGCATTGTTCTTCCCCAACGTTATGGACGCGTGATTTAGGGCTAGGTATTTTAGAAGGAAAATAGAAATCTCTGGGGCGAAAGTTTTGGGTTTTTGGCGGTTGACGCAGACGAATGGGAAGGAATTCCTGGCTTTGTGGACAGTAAGCATGTACGTTCATAAATGAACTTTACTCTCTAGAAGTCTCTTGGCTAGGGGAAATTGAGTATTCTTCCATCCTGCCCAGATGCCCTAGACATTTTTTAGCATTATGGAGACCCGCAATATCGGCATCAACACATTGACAAGCGAACCAACACACACATACAAATTTTGTGGCCATCCACGAGAGTGCCTATGGCCGTGCCTAGCAGTGCTGCCTTAACTGGCTTCTTCACCCCTTCTTTGCCTCGGCTTTGCTTTCAGTGAAAGTTTCAATTTAGTCCTGCCTGTTTACTCGAATGTACATATGTACGCAAGTTGCACTGCCCCATTTCAAGCTTCACTGTGTACCAAGTGCGCATTTACAAATCAGCATGTGGTTCCCAAATCACAATTTCAAAATGATACAAAATTTCAAAATTTTTCGCTATGAGATAATCAATTTGGTTGCGCCACCCTGCGTCAGGTTGACGGCAGTTTGAGTCACTGCACACCACTCATGCACCATATTGGGGATTCTCGGTGCCACAGCCGCTTTGGACTGACGCGCCGGCCCAGTGGACTCCTACATACATGTACATAGCAATTATGTTATTTGCAGTAATAGTTTTTGCTTGTAACAGTTGGTAAATATTTGCAATTGTATGTAGGGACAGTGAGTTTCCATTTTACTGGAAAATAAAACCAAAACTCTGTTTTGTTCTTATACTTTTAATGCAAAATTCATGGATCTGGTTCTTGCTTTAAGGCCTACATTTTCAGTGACAAAAAGGAATTTCCATTTAAAGATCAAGTTGAAACGGAATTTCATATTTTCAGAAACGGAAATGACCATTTTTTTAAAACAGAAAATCCCTGTCTCTATGTATGTTTATGTTGATGAATCGATTGATAAATCTGTGGTTTATTCAATTAATTCCAGATTAACTTCCAAATGGTTTGCTTATCAGCCTGGTTTAGGTGAAGATCAACTGTACAGAGGACTTGGACACCACCATTACCTTAGTGTCATTCTCACTTTTATCAAGTGTTGAACGCTAGATCTGCAGCACGCACTTCAGGCAGTAGTACCACTCCAGTGCAAAAGAACAGAAGGTTTGTTCTCTATGCCAGTGAGTGCTGACAATGGCAGGGGTGACCGGAAGCCGAAGGGGTGTTCGCAAGAAAGCCCAGGACAAGGCGTTCTATGAGAAACCGGCCAATAAGGAAACCAGTGCCGATATCATAGCGGACGCCCGGGCCGCTTTGAGAACTGTTCCGACCACACGACCTTTCACCCCTAGAGAGGACAAGAGGACATTGTTTAGTGGGAGTACGTCCAGGGCACCAAATGAGCGGCCTCCGTCGGCATTCAGGTATTGAAAATTTGAGGCTCTGTGAGTCGTGAGCCACTTGAATGGGTATTCTGGGTTGAAAATAATAATAATACATAGAGAAAAATTCACTAAGCATAATGCTGAAAATTTCATCAAATATAAATACAAAATAATGAAATTATTGAATCTTAAAGTTTTGCAGTATTTTGTGAAAACAGTTACATGCACCTCGTCATGAATATTCATGAGGTGGGCTGTATTACGTCCCCACTTTTTCTTTTTGTTAAGTTTTTACTTGATGTCATAATTATTTCATGTTTTCATGCATGTGGGTATGATATGTCTCCTTATGATGAGAAAGGATGCAGCACTGAATACCTACATGTAATTCACGGAATCAGTTGTTTAATCAAATTTTCTTTGTTTAAATAAGCATGATTTCATACTGTAATAAAAAGTACAAAAAACAAAATGGGATACATGATCATCTGTTTGCTTTGGATATGCACAGTCATGTTTTATTTAGAAATTATGAAAATCTTGAAAATGGCATAACTTTGTCATTCCTTGTCCAATTTTTATGAAATTGTGGAGCAAATTGCGATGCGATACCAGGAAAATTATTCCCTGTAGATAGCACACACTATGACCCATGTGTGCATGGAGTTGGCAAACCACATTGCATTTCAATATTCAAAGGAGAAGTTCACCCTGACGTAAAAATGGCAGAAGAAATAATGATAAATATTGGTGAAGGTTTGAGGAAAATCTGTTAAACATCGAGAAATTTTTTAGAAATACATGTACAATTTTAAGTTGTTAATTTGTGACATTACGTATGAGCAGGGAGCAGCTGCCCCATATGTTATGCTGTACAAAATACATAAATTTCCATTTTTTATGTTTAATGATGACAAAAAATTGTCTTTCTTTTTTTGAGTGGGTGTGAAATAATTTGTCTGTTGATCTAAAAGGTACAACAAAACCCATTTTCATTTTATGTACAAAAATTGACAATTCATTTATTTTTTTAAATTCATGGCACATGTGTAGCTGCTCTCATCCCATGTATGGCATTACGAATATAAAAAAAAAATTATAATAACTTTTAAAATCTGTGACATCTGGATTCTCCTCCAACCTTCACCAATATATTCAATTTTTATCTGCTATTTTTGCAATAAACTTTTTGTCAGGTGAACTTCCCCGTTAATCTTGGCCTGTTAACAGGGCATCAATGGCCGTGGACTTCAATGGCCTTGGATTGATTGAAGCCTTAAAACAATTTAAATTCTCAGTCCTTTGAATGGAATAAGTACTATCTCCAGTCCCTACCCGTTCAGGAATGTGATTGACACATATTGCAGCCGTTCATTGACCCTCTGACCCTCAGCTTACTGGGGCTACCTGTAATAAGCTCAATAAAAATCAATTCATTGGATTGTGTCATTAATGGATTAAAAGCAACGAATAGCCCATATTAATCTCATTAATCCCTTTCCTTCAAAGATGCCTTAATACAGACACCCTTTATTCATTGAACAGATTACTCCTTCATGTTGAAGATGAATGCCCTCTTCCATGTACTCGAGTGTAATAATACAAAGAACTTGATTGATTGACAGACATATATGCAGTCTGATTTGTTTTTAATCAAGGAGTTCTGGTAATCGTATTGCAAGGAAACTAAAGGAAAAAAATAAGTATTTGTGTACATCAGAATCAGATCCAAATGTAGAACATGAGACTCTATGTTTTGTGAGTCTGACATTGTAATCATGTTTCGCACAAAAGGTAATACAACTTGAATACCTTCATGACGACTCTTTGTGCTGATGTTCGATGAGCACTACGAACATGTGAATATTTCAAAGCCTACCCTTGTTTTAGCATTCGGTATCTGCCCACTACATGTATAATTTGCTTCATGTTATTCTAAAAGTTTTCCTTGTACCTCAGACCACATCGGAAATGCATAATCTATTTATTTTTAAACCTCGATAGCAGCTGAGAAGTTAGGAAAATAAACATTCTTGCTTGGTGAGAGGTCTATTATCAAAGCAATACTAATGTATGTTCCCATATTTGCATATATTTGTTGGCGATCCTCAGTGCAGGCTTTTCAGCCAAGATTTCTTATTCACAAGGTTCAATTAGCATGGACTTACAATATCTTTTGATCTTAAAGCCATTCAATATTTCCTGATAATTGCATCAAGGTTTAAATTGGTTAATGAATTTCCCTTTTTTCTTTATTTCTTTCTTTTCAAGTTTGGGTTCCAGGCACTTTGATGGACCTGATTCGAGACCTCCTTCTGGGTCCAGGCTCTCACCTTTGGACCATGTAAGAAATCTTACAAGTTTTTGTTCATCTCTCTCTCTCTCTAACAATCCCATTTTAATTTCACCATAAATTATCGATGAATTTCTTTCATCGTGGAATAGCAAGAATCACTGCTCACCTTATGAATGTTAAACATGTATCATCATTTGGGCTGTTAAAAAAATCTTGTATCTCAAAATTCAGAACTTTGACATGCATGACAACTTACCTTTCAATAGAAACAGAATTTTCTTTACACAAGACTACTGGAGTTTTAAGTTATCCCTTTTGCAATAAGTTGTTATTCTAAAATTCTTTTTTATACTATAGAGAGAGAGAGATGGTTGTTCTCAAATTCTTAAATTTTTATAAAATATTTTTAATGGCTCTCTGACAATAAAAGATTTGTGAAATTATGAAAGAGAATTACTTTAAAAGTCATTTATAACTGTCAATCGGGCGCAGATCCAGCAGGATTAGATGGTTGTATAGTCTTGTGAGACTGACTATTGTGCAAAAATAATGCATGGTCCATAAAATGGTATTGTGTCCTATCTGGCTGGATCCGCGCCTGCTAACAATCATAATTGATGTAGTTTTGGATGAACCGAGATATATATATTTTTGAAGCCAACATTCATCAAACAATTGATTTTTCCATCATATCAATCTAGAAACCATCACCTCCACCGATCAAACAGATCTCGATAGATGACCATTGTCCAAAGCTCCCCAAACCGCCCTCTATTGAGCCCAAACGGGGAGGTTCAGGTCAGAGGAGAGCACGTCCCAAGCTGCTCAGTGCTCTGAGTCAGGATGGAAGTGCCAGTAAGTAGAATTTTATGTCTTGTATTTTGAAAAGGTCTATTTTCATTTGGTCCAATGTCAATTGGTCCAAATGCCAACTTGTCTACTTTCATTTGGTCTACCATCAGTTCGTCCACTATCCACATGGTCTAATTGCCACTCACCATTTTGTCTAATAACCAGTCGGTCCAATAACCATTTAGTCCATATACAATTTGCTCTACCGTAATTAGACTATGTGTTAATATTAGAGCAACATATTATGAGACGAAATGGTCACAGATGAACTGGTGATTCGACAAAATGATGATAGGACCAAATGGTTATTGGACCAAATAGTTGTTAGACGAAAAATTGATGGACGGAATGGCATTAGATTAATTGAAGGTACATGTAGACCTTGTGGTGAGTTGACGAATTGGCAATTTACCTTTTGAAAAAGGTTAAACTGATGTATGCAGTGTCTGTGACGTTGTTCTTATGATATGGAGCTACTGTCTTATGATGCAGGATGTTTTTACGACAATGAAATAGAAAATTATTCCATGTGCACCTGTATCAACTTATCCTTTAGACAAGGCCTTGTGTCTGATATGACAGGTTTATTAGAAAGAGAGTGACTTGTACAAAGAGATGCAGAGTTATATGTAAGGTCACATGAAACATTTGAAACACCAGTGTATCATGACAATTATATGTAGAAATAACCAAATATGCAGTGCCATGCTACCGTAGTTAGACTAAACCTGGACCTTATCAATGTTCTCCCTTCGTATAGTCCAAGTCCTACCCAAGCCCATGGAGAGGAAGAACTCGGCCCCGAAGGTGTCTAGTCTGAGCAATGAAAGAAGGGTACAGAGTGGTCCAAAAGAAAGGACCAAGCAACTCCTTGATGACGGAGAAGCTGATGCCGGTGCCGAAGACGAAAGGTTGACCCGCCCCTCCCCCGATAGTGGGGTCGCGAGGGTGAGGTCAGCCGACAGCATCCAGACCAGTAGTTCAAGTACCAGTCGGTAAGCATTCCAATCTTAATTTGAATTCGTGCAATCTGCTGTATTGCCAGTAGGCTAAATTACCCAGCATACATCACAATAGACAGTGCCATTTCTGGTTCAGCTTTCATGCTTTTGCCTTTTTTACGGTGAACTCTGAATACAAAAACTTATTCAATATTTGTAATGAGCAATTTGATGGTTTTACAGTAAAAGTTGACAGTTTTAATTCCTGGTGGATAGCTATCAAAGTTGCATCTAATTATCTAACAAGAGGTTATGAATGAAATCTCGAAATTTATGGTGGAAACAAGACCCGAGTGCACAATATCCATTTTTTTTTTATTTTCTTGATCTATTTTCTTCAGGTCTTCAACTTCAAGTGGAAGTATAAGCACAGAGAGATCAGAAAGTGGCTATTCTAGTGAGAGGCATTCTGCAAGCAGTAGATCTGGTAAGTCCAAGTAACTTGTTATGTAAAAATATCATTATCATTGTCAACACTTTCTCATGAATCTGGGGGGTTTCTTTTCTTCACACCTCCAAAAGTTCACTAGAAATGTGGATGGTTCAAAAAGCATTCCTGTATTTGTAATTCTCTCTCCCTATGTTCATACGATATGTTTGATTTCCTCTGTTTTCATTCCATGAGTATCTACGAACAATGGATACTGCCACACTGCAGATGTTTGTTTTTGTCTAAATATCCAGTTTATGAAAGAACTCAAAATCTGAAATATAAATGTTCTTCTTTGCACCTGCCACTTTTTCATTTCTTTTCCCATTTTTTTTTGTGTCCAGGAAGCGGTGGAAGAAGGGAAGATGAAAGTCCGGAGGAGGCCCTCTATTGGAACGAGAGGGTCAGTCCCATCTTAGAGAAACTAGCATCATTATCTAAAAGTGAGTTTTGTCTTTGGTAATCAAAGACCTCTGCTTACTAACAGTTGTGATTGTTTCAGTCATTCTAAAATATGGAAGTCCATCCATGTCGTTATCTTTCATAAGAATATAAGGAGAGATATTTCTAGGTAGACTGTGAAATACAGTGCATCCCATATAAAGGGAAACAGTGATTTCAAGTATTTTTTTAACATAGACAAATGTTATATTGCCTGTTTTCATCATTAAAAAAAGTCTTTTCTTTTCGTTAAAACTAAGATTCTCAGAAAAAAAATCTGTGAACATATGTAAGGATACTTCAACCTCAGCGCAATAGTATATCATTTTGTATTCTTTGTTAAGTCTCTTGAACTTACTTCTAAACATGCAAGTTTCTTTATGTATGATTTCTTAAATGCACCCGATCGTTTTCTTTGTATCCGCAACCCTTCACTATTACGAAAAAAACATTTAATGAGTTGCTATTCATCTCTACAGAGAGAATTCATTTTATTGTCTGATGTACTGTATGCCCGTTATTGTTTCATTTTGATATTTGTGGGTGCGTCTGGGTCTAGTGGTTCTGACTCTTGCCTTTCAAACAGAGGGTCATGGATTCGAATATTAGCCATGGCGTGTTTTCTTTCAGCAAGAAATTTATCCACACTAGACCCAGGTGAGGTAAATGGGTACCGGCAGGAAGTAATTCCTCAAAAAGCTGTGCGCACCAGAATCAGTAGACTAGCTTAGCCGGGGTAATACAGGAGCGCCTTGAGCTCCTAGCAAGGTGGATACGTGCACTATACAAATCCTATATTATTGGGGGGTTTTTTTTCGAAAATTGATTCCTCTCTGCAGTCCCAGGTAGTCTCTCCATCCCTGGTGTAAGCCTGTAGCCCCATTTCTGCATGAGGACTTTGCACCTTCTTGGTCCAGACCAAAGGCGATTAAGGCATAGCCAGGTTGGCCATTCCTCACTTGCACGTGGGTGGGGGGGGGATGGGGGTTATTCACTAGGTCCATAGGAGAGCTGGTACGTCACAGATTGGAGGTGGTTGGACCAAAGATTCAACTAGTAAAATATGATTTTCTTTCTCCGCTTGCAGCCAAACTAGACGAAGATACTGCTCAAGAAGCTTGCAGTCTGTGCAATGACCTATACAGCACCTTAGAGGCAAGGGACATGCTGGGCCGAGGGGCCAAGAGAAGATCATCGGCCCTCAAGGCTGTCTTTAAACTTCTAGATCAGACCGATCCAAGGCTACTCATAAAAGCATCCAAAATTGTTCTTGCAGTAAGTAACTGCCCATATCTATCAGGCAGCTCCATTAATAGTTACTTAGTTATTATCAATCAATGGGACCCTTTGTTATATACTGTTGGATTTGTAGGAATTTAGATTTAAAGGTAGAAGACAGTAGTTGCAGCAAACAATTATTTCGTGACAAAGTCTTTTAAATAATTGTCAAAATATTATCATGCATCTAGATCTGGTACATTAATGTAAACTTATCTTTGTAAAATCATGAAATCTTAGCTCAAAATCGATAATTCTGATGATCACTAACACAGAAAGGCATGTGTGGGACAGTGTATCAATATTGTTTCGAAAAATACCAGACATTTGATGAAGTTCCATGCTTATTTTGCTAATTTCTCAGCAATTACACTTTTCTTCCAGAGCTATTTGGCACATATTTTTTATGGATTCTGTTCGAACTCACTTTTAGATCGTTGCGCTACTGGTATTTATTTTTTATAGATGGAGTGATCTGTGTGTGGTCTCTTATTTACTGGGCGTTTTAAATACATGTGGTTAGTCTTAAAATAGACCTTTGGAGATAAATAATGCAGGGAATAAATTAGCCTACAAATTCACTTATATAGAAAAAGTAAATTGTTTTGAGAGGAAAAGTACTTGCTTACCTACTGGGTAAATTAATTATTGTGGTATCAATGTATTGAGTAGTGAATCTGTGTGTTATCATTCCAATGGGTCTAAAATTACAAGACTATTCTACTCAGAATGTTTCATTATGGGTCAGTAACCTGGCCAGATTTGTGTAGTTAAAGTTAAAGAGAAATGCCAGTAGTTGCAGTAAACACTGATTTCATGAGAAAGTCTGTAAATCCAGGCTTAATTGTCAGTATATCATCAAGGATCTAGATCTGGTACAGTTACATAAACTGAACTTTGTGAAATCTTGAAATCTATGCTAAAAAATAATCACACTGAAAATCACCAACACAGATAGGAACACGTGGGACAGTGTATTATTATTGCTGGAATAAAGACCCGACGGAAGTGACCGAATCCGCGCTTATTTTGCTTAATTTCTCAGCAATTACACAATTTCTTCAAGAATCCTTTGGCACATATTTTTTATTCATACAAACAGACACTTGGGTGTTCATTATATTAGATTCTGTAAAAAGTCATTTTGAGATCGTTACCAATATTGGAATTTATCTTTAAATGCCAGTTATGACAATTTAAAAATTAGTTTGTACAGAATCCAATGAACAGACCACCAAATTGTCTGTATAAATATAAAAAAAAAACGTGTGCCGAAGGATTCCGGAAGAAATTGTGTAATTACTGAGAAATTAGCAAATAAGCACAGGATTCAGGTCAAGCGTCGGGCCAGCATTCAAAGCAATAATAATACACTGTCCCTGGTGTGCTTATCTGTGTTGGTGATCTTCAGTGTGAACATTTTTTAGCGTAGATTTCAAGATTTCACAAAGTTCAGTTTATGTAACTGTACCAGATCTAGATCCTCGATGATATAGTGACAATTAAGCTGGGTTTTACTGACTTTCTTGTGAAATCAGTGTTTACTGCAACTACTTTCATTTATCTTTAAGGACTTGAGATGGCTGCTTGTTTGTATCTGCTTGAAGACATGAAAAAAAAAAACTTTTTAAAGGTGATTGCCAGAGTCTTACTTTCTTTTGTATGTATTTTTAATGATTTGAATGAAAATTAACCTCTTTGTTTGCAGCTTGATGTAACAGGTAGTAACCTCAAGGCTCTCTGTCGACTCCTCTTCAAACTCAGCCGAGATGAGAAGAACGATTCTCTGTTCCTTGATAAGGATTTATTAGGTAAGTATCTCTCAGCGTGTTTTCCATACATCGGTAGACAGCAATAAATTTGTTTGAATGTGTAAGGTATTAAAAGTAAGATGATAACAAAATGTCCCCTTTAAGGTGATGCTTAAGAGTCATCTTTTTAAATCTTAAATTGATCATATCCTATGTTTATTGGCCAATTTGATGGTATTTCTTTATTCATGATCTGGTGAGAATTAGTTTTTGATTGTAATAATTAGTTTTAATACATATTGTTGTGCGAAGTATTTCTGTTTCCTTTATACTTCATATTTCCTTTCTCTTAACCGCTTGGTGGCAATCTGCAAATTGGGGATATATAAAATTATTATTATTATTTTTTTTGTGTGTGTGTATTCACAGACCTGATAGTTACATTAATTGCAAAGACGGACTACATAACAAACTGTGAGGCTCTAGTGTACTGTGTAGGAGGATTGAAGTGTTTATCTGCCAACAGTGAACTGAATAAAGCCCTTTCTGAGAAGGGGCTTATCGAAGCCCTTGGTAGGATTCTCAAGTCTGTTAATGCATCAGTGAGTATTAAATACCTCTTACTAAGATCGTTATCACGGATTGGTCAAAACTGCATCATGTGACGCGGTGCTATTCTGTCGATCATCATCTCAGGGGTTTGACTTACTCTCAATTTCTTCTATCAACCCCTCTCATAAAAATCACCTTGGGAATGATAATTTACACATGGTCATCCTCAAGTCATTGCACGATTCACATGCAGACCACTTAACTCGAGTGAAGGGTCAGCAGATCAAATACATTTGCTTTTTTCTCTTTCATGCTAATTGACCAGTTCGTAGTTACTTCATGGACAATTTTGGTCAAATGACCTTTCATTTCTTTCATTATGATAGGCGGATTTTAAAGCAAGATATTACGTAAGCTTGCCTTACATAGCAGGATGAAAAAATTGAATAGACCAGGTGACTAGAATAGCACACCAATGAACACTTTATGAAGGTATTTGTTGCATTCCTACTTTGAATGCATATCATAGCATGTTGCACGATGTATACTTGGCAATCTGTGAAATACCAGTCGTTCGTGGACGCATTGTTGTTTTTTGTGGATGTAAATGAAAACCACAATTCAAAAGAATATATGAATAATCAAGACATCAAAGTTGGTGCTTATCTCATTAGATTTTAAACCACCATGTCACTGTAGTACAAATGACCTTCCTCTGATCATGCGTAGAATCTTTTGATCATGCGCAGAAAGGAACTACAAACTGGCTTATATTTGTATAGTGTTAATAATACTAATACTCCCTATTTGTAGAGCATGTATCCTATTTTAATAATTACCATACCTTTATGTGTTTTGTATTGAATATTTTTCACCTGGATAAAAAAGAAAAAAACACCCAGGACAAAAATGAATCTAATTTGTGTAGATACTTTCAATATGTCTGTGACTGAAAATTCGTCATTGAACTTTTTTTCTTTAATAATATAGGTCTGTTAGCAACGCATGTGGAATATAGAATAAAATTGGGATGTTTACTTATTTTAAGCACTAAATAATGATTTTCAGGTGCATTGTTTTCTTTACAGGACTTCATTTTCTTTTAATACCTCAGCGACACAGGTGATGGAATTTAATGATCTTGCAGCTCAGATTTTTAAAAGTCAAATTAATGTTAAACATTGCATTTAATGACATCCTGAGCTCAGAATACTGGACTACATGCAAAACTTTTTATTGTTTTTGTTTAATACTTTGTTTGCAGACATCGTCAGAGTCGCGGAGCAAGAATGTGTCCAACCTACTCCTGCAGATCGTGGGCACTCTTCGGCACCTGGCCGACAGGGGCGAGAACAGACATGACTTCTTAGCAAACAAAGTAATCAACCATCTATGTGGTATCATGGAGCTGTTCACATCAGACGGGGATCTCATGATGCACGTATCAAGGATATTAAGGTGAGAATGAGTGTGAAAGGGTCCTGTTTCAGCAAGAGTTTGAAATATGGTCCATGGTAACAGCTCAGCAGCCGATCACAATCAGGCTTTCCATGGCACTTTGTGTTTTACCAAATTGATACTAATAATGTTCCCGCTTCTTTGCAGTAAGCTAACCTTGTACATGTATAATGGCTCCTTGTAGAACACCCTACGTCTTTCCAGTCACTCCTAGCCAACGTTCTCGTGCACTCCATTACGTCAAACCCTCATTGCATAATTCATCGCCGCAGCTCATGCATTTGTTAGGGTCCTATACCCCAATAACAAAATCCTCATTGGAGGAACCAAGATATTTCATTCCCAAGCACAATCAGCCGTGAATCGCCCGATAATCCCTCTTATGTAGCGTTTCTCCTCCGCAGGAGCAAGCCCAAGGGTTACTATAAACAACAGCTGTGATATTATGTAAGAGCAGCTCTGCCTGTAGTAGGCCTTTTGGAACTGAATTATTGTATTTGATATTTAAATGAAGTTTTCAAAGGCATATTGTATTTTGAAATTCAGTGTTAATTTCTTTTCAATTTCGGCACCAAAATAAGGAAACTATTATAAGAAAATGAAAATGACGGCATGCGATGGCAAGCGAGTTTGCTTGAATCTGTGCGCTGCGTATTTAATTGCGTTTTTGTTTTGTTTTTCGGATCCATCGAGGTTAAGAAACACATGTTTAGATACTTAAATAACGGCCCAAGTTGATTGAGGTTTTCCATGGTTTGTAAACGGGGTTTGGCTTCTACGACGACGGTTTCGCCTCATGCTATGAAACTCTGGTTTTCTGAGTTGTTCCCAGGTGTACAATGGCTTGGGGGTACAGACTGTTCCAGTTCTCTGGAATGATTTTTTCTGGCTATCCAATAATATACTTCTGTAAAAACATTAAGTGTTACTTGTTTGTACACTCTTGTATTGCTTCCTATTTTTAATTGTCATTGACCTTAATTTATCAATGTCTTTGAATTCTCCCTTTTCTCTCATTCATTTTCTTTCATTGCTTTTTGAGTACTTTAATACCAAGTTGATTTGGCACATGATGAATCATATAGTATTTCAGTATTTTGAATTTCTAAATGTCAACATTTGGTTGAAAGAACTAGCTTCATGGTCTTTTGTATTCTCACCTGTTCATAATCCTATACAGCAAATTGACCCTGAATAATGACTGTACCGCAGTCCTCGCTGAGCACCCAACCGCTTTCCAGTCTCTCCTAGCCCTCATCAACAAACACCCTGATCGGAATGACCTGGTCGTCAGAGTCGGCTTCGTCTTAGGGAACCTGACGGCAAGGAACGATGACTGTCGTTATTGCCTTTTCAACACGGACGGAGCCATGGAGGTCCTCCAGGGATCCATCAGGAGATACATGGCTAAAGATCTCAGGGTGAGTACTGTTCTTTGGTAATCCTAGCACAGCTTCCACAAGAATCAAATTGAAAAAAACGAAAAAATTAAAATCCATAATTTATTGTTCGAAATAGACATGAAATGAAATACTCAGAAAATTTGCTTTGCCCAATTGATCGTGGGCCCGGCAGCCACTGTGCAGCGCCAGATTGACGAGGCTCTATCCCTTTAATTGTTGAATGCCAAACAGGGTAGCAGTAACTCCCATCTTACCGTCTTTTGGTCCGACGCAGCCGGGGTTTGAACCTCCGACCTCCCGGTTGTGAGACGCTCTACCAACTGAGCCAACACACCGGCAAATTGTACTTTGGACACTTAACCAATATGTTGAATTTCCTTTTGGATTTACGTGTATTGCAATATTTCATCGGGTGATACCTAGCTAAGGTGTTTCTACCTGCGTAGTCATCTTGGCATAGTGATATTCTAGCACAATTTCCTTGAACATTGTATGTACTTGGGACACACTGTTGCTGTTTTACATATTTTGGATAGAGGTATGGCAGGATTTTATCAAGGTGGGAAGTGTCTCCAAAGGGATTGTTAAACACTCTGTATAAAAATCCATTCCATATTTCATTTTGAAATGATAGCAAAACTTAGAAAGTACATGGACCTAGTTCATGAAACTTGGCATGAAGTTAATCAACATCCTGCCTGAGTTTCAGGTCACATGAATATCATCTAAAGAATGGAAAAGCTCACTATGATTACTTCCATCTATCCAACAACTTTCATTTGTGCCATTTTTTTCTGATGATACGATCATCTCTAGGAGAGTATGAAAGATTCCGGGGATGCAAAGCAAGACGGCACGATAGAGGATGTACTGATCAAGCTGATACGTGTCGTAGCAAACCTCTCCATCAATCCAGACATTGGGCCTCTTATAGCAGCCAATGAGACATGTGTGGATCTCCTTATGCAAGTTCTAGGTGAGATTCTAGGGGTTATTTTTCTTCTCGTCTCGCCCGCATAGCAGAAGCAAGACAGAGGCATAGCTGCCAACTATTAAGAAAAAGTCATTACGATTTTCATTTCAGATTATGCCATTATGCTTCTGACCTTAATTATTACACTTTTGAGGACATTTAATCCTTGTGGAGCGTTGTGGCCCAGTGGATTAGTCTCCGGACTTTGAAACAGAGGGTCGTGGGTTCAAATCCCAGCCATGGCGTAGTTTCCTTCAGCAAGAAATTCATCCACATTGTGCTGCACTCAACCCAGGTGAGGTGAATGGGTACCTGGCAGGAATTTATTCCTTGAAATGCCCCAGCGCTGTAAAAGGCTGCGGGGCTAAAGCCAGGGTAATAATATCCAAGTCCTTTGGAAGCGCATAGAGACGTTATTTATAATGTGTTATGCGCTATACAAGAACCGTCTATTATTATTATTATCCTGTATATTGTAATACATTGGACAGTGGTGAACTCATCTGTAGGTGACCCATGAAGCTCATTATTCACATGATCGGTATCTCTGTTTACATTGCTCCTGGTTTTATCATCACATGCTTAATACTGACTCGATCTTGTGGGGTTTTTCCTCTTGGATTATGATAGATTTATCATGGATTTACCAGATATTCTGAATCTGAGCCATTTGTTAAAGAGGATTCATTTCATAATACTAAATAGGTTCATTATTGCGGAATGAAATAATCGCTAGAGGGTATTCATTTGTCTCGCAATCTACTATGGTCAACAAGGAAATTCGTGATCACTCTCGCAAAAAGTGTTCACTAGCTTACAAGTTCACGAGCTTTCGAGTGCCGCTGCAACTCTTTATCAAGCGAGGATTCATTTCTTTTGAAGGAATCTGCTCTTTTTATGAAATCTTCAAAGAAATTTGTAATAGTGTGTGGCGCATGACTCGAGCTTCTGGATTAATGATTTTTACTTTAAAGGTTGGCAGCTCCGCAATAGGTGCCATATTCCTCACAGTGTTTTGAGTTGAAACATACTTGTTTTGCTATTTGGTAATAACAATTATTGTGGTATGAATGTATTGAGTAGTAACTTACTTTACGTTACTTTCAATACTTTAGCGATGTTGTAGGACTGAGCCAGTTCATCGATCAGAGTGGAGATGTCCATTGCTGCTCTCCTTCAGAAAAAAATTACACAGATGCACTATTTGTGTTGGCAGGGAGGAGTGGCAGGTGTATCGTGGACAACAAAAAATTCCATGAAAACACTGGAAATTCACTCAAATCATAGGCAATTTTCTCCCAATGCTTATCAAGTCTATTTTTAAATGCATTCACTGAACAAGCAGTAACTACTTCTTGTGGGCGACTGTTCCACACATTTATCACTCGGTTAGGAAAGAAAAAACTTTCGCCCATTAAGATGTGAATATATTTTCTGAAACTTTGAGAATTACTGCGTTATCATTCCATTGGGCCTGTATTACAATACTAAACTGCTCTAGCTGTTGCATTATGGATTATGTTTAAACTTTCAGAGTTTCCCTGTCTTTTCTTCAATAGAAGTTATGAATGTGACATCATAATCTCATAGCGCCCTCTCTCAGAGGATATAGGAATATGTGTAAATTGAGTTGTCGGAGATGCGCCAGCTGTGTAGTTCACCAACACATACAAGACAGTGGCTGCAGCCTCTAAGATGGCAGCACAATGACGGCCATGTATAAGGTCTATATCATTTAGTTGTTTCTTTTTTTTTCTCTCTACAGAATCAAAAGATATTAGTCAGAATGAAGAGCTGGTCCTTAATGCTCTTATCACCATCAATAATTTATCTTTCTATGACATCATCAATAGTGCAATTGTAGAGAGACAGGTTCAGATAGCGAGATGTGAGTATAGCAATTCCATTCTTTTGTTTTGGTTTTATTTATTCTGCATTTGTAATTAAGGGTAAGAATTCCAAAGCATTCCATGGAGATGCCTACTGCCCCCTTTTTTAAAAAGTATTTTTCCTTTTTCTGTATCAAATTACTGGATGTCATTTGACGTACATTTATTTGCCATCATTTTAGTTAATTTTTAGAAGTACAATTCCAAAATTTTCATGGAAACGCTTAACTCGTATTTTGCCGCTTCATATTCCTGTATATATTGATGAGTAACTTTACAAACGACTTTATGAAACGAAACAGGCCTCAGGATATTCTGTACCGCTATGAAATCGAGTATCGGACATCCCATTTCGTAGGACGTATAGAATAGGACAATGTAATTAATCAACCATATTATTTTACCTCCAATTCCAATTCTTACTCCATTCTAACTTCATACCATGAACTGCCCCAACCATGTTAATTTTAAAGCATTACAACTTTTCATGACAACTAGATGAATGACAAATCTCTTTAGGACATAACCATATGTAAGGAGTCGGGCCTAAATCTTTATGTAAATGCCCTGTATGACCTTTATAATTCTGTATTAAATTGACACACTTCTGCATCGATTTTACAGAGAGAACAACTAATTGCATGCAATAAGGTATGAGGACAGGTTAGGGACTCCATGATTAAAGCTTTGTCATCAGTTCGAAATCTTGGTGTCGTATTTGACGAAAATATGTCCATGGATGCACCTGTAAAGAAAATATGTCAATCAGTATACTGTAATATTCATAATGTTAACAGCATTAGGAAAATCCTGACCATAAGTCTACTGCTATGCTTGTACACTCATTTGTACTATCTCGATTAGATGTTGGAAATGCTCTTCTTTTTAATATAACTTCACGCAATGTCAATAAACTTCAGTATGCTCAGAAAGAGTCAGAATACAGCTGCCAGGGTTTTAACCGGTACATCAAAATATCAACGCATTTCACCAATTTTTCAAAAGTTACATTGGTTGCCAATCCGGAAGAGTATAGACTTTAAAATACTTCTTCTCACTTGGAAAGTGTTAAATGGTTTGGCACCAAAATATCTACAAGACCTTGTCATGCCTTATACACCAGCTCGTAGCATAATATCATCACACCAGCAACTTCTTAAGACTCCCAAGACATGTGTAGCATATGGTGTGCGAGCTTTCTTTGCCTCAGCACCTTCTCTCTGGAATAACTTGCCATTGAATTTAAGAATTATACCATCACTGGAGACCTTCAAATCTAAAAACTTAAGTCTTTTCTAACAGTATTAGTTTTTGACACTTTGACACTCATCCAAACTTTCTCATTATTTCTTTTCTTGTGCTCCTCGGAATAGAATATTTCTAGATAGATGGCGCTATTTAAATGCCTATTATTATTATTATTATTATCATTATTATGTACTAAGCTGATCATTCTGAAGTGTTGAATTATTGTTAAAGTGTCCCAAGCATGGAGTAGTGTCTGTGCAGTGCGTTGTAATCACTAATCAAATGACTATTGGAAATCATGGGATTGTATTTTGATTTTCATTCTGAGATAACAATTTTTTTCAATTTGTAAATCATGCAATTACAAGATACCCGTATTTTACTATCATTTCCATGTTAACTTTGAATTTTATATTTCTTTTGCATTCTATCTTGTTTTCAGTATTATTGAAGCAACTAGTTACTGATCATAAAGAAGGGATGATAGAAGCATCTAGGGTCTTTGGAAACCTCTCAAGATCAATCGATATACGCAACTTTTTGACGGCCAAAAAGGGTAAGTAGTGATCATGTATGTGCCATTGTAGCCTGTAATATAGGCACAGGCTGAAGCCAATGGCCCGTATTCTGAATTCAGGTTTAATTTAAACTCTGGCTTTAAGTTGTGGTTTAGATATGAAAAAGTCAGTTGTTTCATAAATCTCTAACGGTAGAGGTTCAAGTAATCCGCTCATTTGACACTCAAAGCATTATATCAAATGCCTGCGAAGGATAATTACGATAGTTTGTCTCCACCATTAAATAATTAGTAAAGAGCACAGTAAACATGAGAAGCATTCACTATAAAAAAATTTGAAACATTTGGCTTCCCATAATTTTAGCACAGAGTTAGACCATGGTCTAAGTTGAATCCGACTTTGGAATACAGGCCATTGTCTTTGCTATCGCCCTAAAAAAATATGATGCATCTGGGGGCCATTGCAGAAAAGTTACCGCGGTACTATTATGGTAACTTTGCCATCCAGTGGTAGCTACCATGGTAACGCTGATAAACGGCCAATCAGAATCAAGGATTCCATGCAAGTTACCATTGGATGGCAAAGTTGATAAAATGGTAACTTTCATACAACAGGGCCCTGATGCAGCGCTACTACAGTGGATGTGAACCAACCACCACATACGCCCTCCCATCATGCTTTAGTTATTGTTTTCTTTGGGTCAACAATTGTCCGGTGGCAGTTTTTCATACAAAATACCACACCACAATGTGCATCACTAAAAAAGAAAGGAAGGAAAGCAAGACAAGAGGGTATAGTTAGTGGCTGCTTCTGCTTCTCACCTGCTGTAGTAGCACCACAAAATGCATTCCTACATGCTGAGCGTTGAATGTAGACAACAATGTTCGGCAAGCCCAGAGAAACAAACTTCATTGAATGTAATATTTCATCACTTGACTTCACAATGAAATATCTAAAAAAAAAAAAACATGGCAAAACTTGAACACTTAAAATAATCTTCATGTTGTGTAGGGGTTCAATAACTTTTCAGGACCACTGTACCTTATGTGCATAATTCTCACTAATGACCCCAATCCTGTGCATTATTTGTATTATATTCATTGGTTATTGGTTGATCTGCTTCAACAGTGGATGAGATGATGGTGACTCTACTGGACTCTGGTAATAGAGAGTTTGTCTATACATCTTGTGGTGTGCTTATAAACCTGATGGCAGACCAGGAGAGGAGACCGATGCTCAAGAGAGAGGGTGGTGTCAGCAAGTAAGTCCTTGGTCCAGATTATTTCCAACTGGTCCAATACCAATTCGTCCAATTACCGACTCGTCTACTGTCATTTGGTCTACCATCATTTCGTCCACTATCCATATGATCTTATCCCCATTTTGCCCACTCACCATTTCGTCGAATAACCAGTTGGTCTAATAGCCATTTAGTCCATATACCATTTGGTCTAATTGGACTAAGTGTTAATTTGGCTAAATGGCTGAAAATAAAGTGTATTTTAGACGAACTGATGATTGGACTAAATGGTTATTGGACAAAATGGTTGTTAGATGAAATGTTGATGGACGGAATGGCATTAGACTAAATGAAATTAGACCGTGTGGTGAGAGGACCAGTTGGCATTAGACGAATTGGCAATTTACCCTTGGTCCCAATCTACAAATGAGTTGCAATCGATCAGATCGATCACACCTATGGAATACCAGTAATGCATCCATCCATTCAAATTGTTTTGTTTTTAATGTGATCGTTACCTTGACAAATGTGCTCCTTTTGTTTCCTCTATAAAGAATTCTGACATTGATTTATTTCCATATTCAACGTTGATCAGCTCAATCACGTCTGTGCTGGAGCTTTATGTACATCACAATCCTGAATATTACAACTAGCATATTTGTGTCCACAGGGTTCCCAGCCAATCATGACGAAAATCTTGCGTTTAAGAGCAGTATACCCCAAGTTTCCCTTATCATCAAATCTCTTCTCAAAACCCTATTGCCCTCAAGCATGAAATTTAAGTATAGAAACACCTGTTTCTTGACCTCGGTCCGAAGATAATACACCCCAGCATCAACGGTCACAGCAGGGGGCCACACACGATGGATTGCAATGTGTGTTCTGGTGAGTGCATGGAGTTCCATGTATACACGCGTTGATAGAAACTTTTTTCTTCCTTTCTTTCTTTTTCTTTCTTTCTTTCTTTCTCTCTCCCTTCCTTCCTTCCTTCCTTTCTTTCTTTCGTTAAGACTGTATCGTTGCGCGAGTGAACGGCATGCATCCCATATTTTCTTGCTGTACGGACAGAAACTAGATGGGATGCATCGCGGTCCTTGCATGCTAAGCATACCGTAATTTTTATTCCGCATACTTTCCTTATTTCGAGGTCGATTTTCTTCGTTCGAAATTGAAAATGGACTAGTATTGGATGTCTGAATGTAATATGCCTTTGAAAACGTGATTAATATCGAATACAATAATTTCATTCCGAAGATCCTTCTACAGGCAGACAAGTCTTACGTAATAGCACAGCTGTTGTTTATCATTTCGTCCTTGGCTCAACGCTCGTTTAGCTGGCCCGTGGTGGTGAAATCGAGACAAGGGGATTACCTGGCCAAGATGGGTTTATCGGGGTTGGAAATGTTGTTTGAGATTTCACAAATGCAAAACGGGGTATACGACAGCAGTTTGCAGTCCGAAGTGAGGTCGAGAATCAAACGGGAAATTTTCGTAATGCAGGGAAAATTATTTTACTTTTTTCCAGTCAGGAAAAAATCAGGGCATTTGATCAGCCCAAAAGTCAAAAGCACTGTAGTCAGTCAGGCTTTGTAATATTTGATTGCACATGAAACGAACATCCATTTAATGACTGGTTATGGTGGTACTAATTAGTTTACATTATTGTTTTTTATACTGAATATACACGTGATTCACTGCTACAACTTCAAAAACATCGAAACTGAACATGGGTGTAAATAATTATCAGGGAATTTTTAAACTTCATCAGGGAAAAATCAGGTTCTCTTGAAAAACAGGGAACCCTGTTCCATTGCGAAGAAATCGGTGGCCATGTCCCTCTGGGAACTGTAGACTTGCGTGGCATGAGCATGTCTTTGCCTTGGTTGAGGCCTTTCCACTCATTCTCTCTCGGAATCGTTTGTCACATGGTAATCTACTTATTCGTATTCATCCAGAAGCATGTGTACTTGCCTTACTGGAAAGTGGAGCACATTTATATAATGATATGCATTTTCTAAGAACCAAACATTGAACACAAACATTTGGCTATTTTCTGTTTGAAAATGATATTAATCATATCCATAACTTGATTTAATCTTTAAAATGTTGACGTTGTTTTTCAGATTGATAGATGTTTTACGTGACTTTGGACGCAGTGATTGGCAGCTTGCTGGTATGGTTTGTATGACGCTGTGGAACTACAGTGAGAACATCGTCAACTCCAATGAGACCTTTGGAGAGCAAGAGACTGGCGAATTCACAGAACTGCTTGTGGATTACCTTGGTAAGACAGTACTAGGCAAAAAAAATTGAAAAGTGATTTTATATTTATTTTTGGGGGCTGTTTTCATTACCAACTGCCTAAATCTTCTACATTTGATAAGCTTTAAAGCCTGTGTATAGCTTTGGTAAAGGGTCAATAATGTGATTGATAATCGAATATCATCTAATATGACAGTCTTACTGAAGCGTAGAGACCGTTAGATATTTTTCCAACTGCACTTCTCTGAGAAAATTTCAAATATTCAAATCTTGGATATATAGCGCCCTCTCTCGGCGATGCTTGTTTTAAATTAAAAAATGGGCATTCAAGCATTTATCTTGTAAATTTAGTGATTAGATATCCAAAAGTTACAGACAAAGAACTTAAGTTTCAGCCCATTCCATGATTTGGAATAGGATTTAATTGAAAGACAAAAACACATAGATATTTTAATTTGATCGGGTGACCCGATCAAGTTAAATTTCCATGTCAAATCGCAAAATTTATCCTGTAAAACACATTTTCATTTCATATCCTCCACATCATAACTGTTATAGGGCATATCCATTCATATTAGCTAGCAATGAATTGGAATAGTGATAGGTGCATTTTGGTGGATTTACCAAAACTATACACAAGCTTTAACACTGCACTGATTGGGGATTTTCTAAGGTTTTTATTATTAATTTCCAGAGCTCTTTCGAACATGGGGGGGAGTCACCACAAGCCTGGGCAGTTCTGTTAAGTCCAGGGGCGTGTTTCATGGTTCATTGTTTGACAACTACTATGGTAACGGGGCTCAGCAGCCAACCGTAATCCAAGGTTTCCTTGTCTTTTGCAATAAAATAATGGCATAGTAACTCTAGTTATAAGTCTTCTTGTGGGTGTGTCGTGGTCTAGTGGTTCTAGCTCTCACCTTTGAAACAGAGGGTCGTGGGTTCTAATCCCTGCCATGGCATGTTTTCCCTTCAAGATATTTATCCACACTGTGCTGCACTTGACCCAGGTGAGGTGAATGGGTACCCGGCAGTAGTAATTCCTTGCATGCACTGAGCGCCGGTGATGGCAGCTCGAGCAAACCTCAGGCAAAAAGCGCTTTATACATCCAGCTATTATTATTACTCATGAAATCTGCCCCAGGGCACTGTTAACATCGAGCTTATTAAGGTGGTGTCACATCTTTCCGTAGAAGCATTGCCCGCAACTCACCTGCAACAAGTTTTGAGCATTCTTAGAACTTTCCTGTGGGCAAATCAGACTTGCGTGCAAGATACATGCGGAGTTCTGTCAATGCGGGCAACCTGCAGGTAGCCTAAAAAGTCACCCACAAGGCTTGCACGGAACAATGTGACAGAGCCTTTAGCATTTGATATATTTGTAATTGGTTTCATTGATTATTATGCATTTCATTGCAAAGCCTTGTGTTTTGCAGGGCCCAGAAATTCATTCTGATATTAAGATAGGCCGTTTGAACAAGAGATGAATATATGCAAAATGCATGTAATTACAAATAAAGATTGGATGAATTTAGAAATGGGCTCTGTTTTAAATTGTACAAATTTGTTTCAAGATGCAGTGGCAGTGTGCAAATCTTTGGCAGATTTTCCTGACAAAAGTCAAAGGGTCTAGAGAGAGGTCAATAAAAAAAAAACTGACCCATTTTTGCAAGATCTTACTTGGTCAATGAAAAAAGAATTGATTTAGAATTTGATTCATGGATATGGGAGAGATGATCTGATTGGGAGTATAAATGAAAGTGTTTGCAACTTAAGAAGTTGACTGTATAATTTAATTTAGATCTTGCAGTGGTGGGGGGAACCTTTGACTTTAGGCTGTGAAAACATTGTATTTGAAACCTTTAGATTTTTTAGGAATTGTCACAAAAAATTCTGTATTAGAGGTGTGACATTTTAAAGTGGAAACCTTCTTTAACTTGCCCAAAACAAGACCTCCGCAGGAGCTGGGAAACTGTTCTCAGACAATATGAGGTTGCTACCACTGCAGGGGCCTGTTGCGGAAAGAGTTGCGTTTAAACGCAAGTCAAAATATCAAGCACAAGTCCCGAATATGTGTGCTTCATTGGCTGAAAATTCAAGTTACGTAAAATGAAATTCAGTTGCGTTTGATCGCAACTTTCTGCAACAGGCCCTAGAACTGCTAAGCGGTACTGATTTTCTGTAATTGTTGAAAATTATCCTCAATAAAATTGAGAAGAATACTGTTGGTTTCACGAAAAATACTGATTTCCTAAATTTCAGTTTTATGTGTTGTCCTGTGGTATTTTTCTGACACTGAAATGTATAAATCTTAAGATATGAGGTTTTAACAGCCTACCAATATTATGTTTCCTCCATCTGTCTTTGATTTCAGATGAGGAAGTTGCCCTGGAGGTTCCTGAGGATGCGGACTGGGATGCAGAGACCCAGCAGCTCATGAAGTCCTACTGGAAGACCGAGTTCTGTCCCGTAGCGTCGCAACTCCTGGACCGGATAGAACACCACCACTCTGACTTGGTTACAATAGACTCACCAACCAACGTCACTATGGCTTCATCTTGAGGGTCGTCCTTTGTTTGATGATTTCAGGTGTGGTTTTGGTGTGGGTCTTGATAGTGTGAACTGGGATACCCAGCATGGGTTCTGATAAATATGATACTAATCATGTTATGGATGGTTCTAGGAGAGTTCCCCTGATGCTTTGCAAGATGTCCTTGAAGGAATTGGTATTTAGGTAAGAAATTCTTCAAGGAGATTTGACTTCTGGAGATCTAGCCTCACCAAGAGAAGTGTTCTAGAAGAATGTTCCTTTGTGAATTGTATCAGGGATGGTTGTCTTCTAAAGTTATTGACCTGTTACGGTTACGGATAGCCCAAGATCAGTTGTTACTTGGCTCAGCACCCGGGGCTGTTGTCTTTGTTCGTCCATCGATGCGACAAGGACCATCTTAATCATTCCAGGATCTGGATTAATTAGGCTTGTAGGGTCCGCAGATGGCTGACCAGGCCAATCCTGATGTTACAGAGGCCATAGAATCACATCAGCAGATCCAACAGTTGCATGTTCTGTCAACGTGGAAGGATGGGGAACCTTCTTCAAGATCGTCACAAACTGTCTTTGATCAGAAAACACCCAGAATGAACTCACACTGCATGAATATACCAAAAAAACTTGGTGGACAATTTATGAAGTCTGCGGGAAGATAGAAGAATCGATTAGTGCCCAGGAGATGCTGTTTGCCAAATGCAGGCTTTCTGACTAGAATAAGATCCATATGCTTTGATACAGATGTCTCCAGACCCACACAGACTCTTTGGTGCATGTGTCGCTTGGGGTTCTTGGAATGGGAGACAGTCGCTGACTGGGGTATGGGGAAAGTTCATATTTGGGGGATGTAGAACTCCTCAGGGGGTTGTTGAGGCTACAGATAATAGCTATGACCAGGCTGTGATCTTCATCGCTTCTCCCTATTTCATGAAAATACTCATTATATTAATTCTGTTGAAGGATTCTATCATTTTATTTGCTTTTTGGAGAAATCATTTGATTGAAGTGGTATTTATTGTAATAGCTGTGCATATTGAGTGCAAAAAAAGATATCATATTGGGCATTAGGAAAAAAAAATGTGTCCTTCCAAGTCTTTACTTAGCAGTATTAAGTCTGTTTAATTTCTATCATGAATGAAATGCTGATTTGTGTTGATATACTGCCTATCGTAAAATGATATACAAAGATATGTAAGAGATTTCTATTTATCACATGTGCTGGATTCTTTTTTTTTCATTACCTCTCTTCTACAGATATTCTTGTATTTTGAGGTTTCAGAATTTACCAGTCTCGAAAAATATATTGTTATTCCAAAGCGTTTTGACAGTAAAAAAAAATATAACATCGGGCGCAAAAAGATTAATAGCCTCCCAAAATACATAAAGTAGACCTCTTGAATTGCAAAGAAAAAGAACCCATAAAAATCAGGTTCAATAACCAGACCTTATCTCTTTCCTCGGCTAATGGTTGATTTACTGTGATTTGCTGGTTTGCTCCTTTCAACAGTATACAAATACATGTAGCGAATAGACATGAGTGCAATGGTGCGAGATTTCGCATGAGGTGAAAGAAAGATGCTCTTCGTCTCTTTCTTTCACCGAATTCAAAATCTCGCACCATTGCGCGAATAAAAATATTTGTTATTTGTGTTGTCCAATGCCTCGAATCGAATCTAGCGAAAATCTGAAAAAAAAGACTTATCCTGCAGTTATCTATGAAAAGGAAGCAAAATAATAAAACCGAAAGGCAAAATCCCATAAGCGCACATGATCTTGGGCAGCATTGCGCATTTGGCCAGCAGGCTATACGCATATTGAACCTTCATTTTTATGCAACAAATTAAATTGTATTGTGACGTGACCTGCTAAAGCCGTGCAACGGTACATTTTGGATGGTACGTCATGTGTACAGCGATAAGAATGTTTGACATTCAGCCTCCCATTTGCTCGCGTACAACAAGCTAAGTAGTCGTTGTACAATATACAAATAACATTTGGTTGTGAGTGCATTTGGTAGCACATGTGATAACTTGAAGCCATTAAGCATAGGAAGACGGCTTTTAACAATTCTCTTTATGAACTTACAATGTCCTTTTTTATTATTGTGAATCCCCCCCTCGTGTCAAGATACAGAGATATGATTGAAATGCTTGTGTAAGCTTTCCTGAAATTCACCAGTACCATCACTTTGCGTCGCATAGAATTGTCTCTGAATTTATATTAGTCCGTTACTTCTTTAGCTTTATTGAAATGTTCGCATCATCCAAATAATGTGCATTCACATTATACACACTATGATGAATTTTAATTAGAAGTGATTTAAAGTTCCTAGAAAGCCACAAATTAGGTATTAGCAAAGATACTACAAGGAAAAGATCGGACACTGGCGATTTTTTGAAACGCTCAATTAATGCTCATGGGGAAGGGTGCCCACTAGCGTTGAGTAAGTAAACCATCGCACATCGGCACGCTGCTGTATATAAAACTTTTGGGAAAATGAGAGGGGATTTTGGAGAGGGCTCAAGGGCAACGCATGTGGATGTTTCCAGCTTTTTCTTTCCCAGAAACCTCTGAAATATATTAATTTATAATATGAGGGGGAAAAATTGAAGAAAAAATTCTTAAAAGTACAAATAGTCTATTCCTTCGCCCCTCCACCATTTCTCTCATAGGTTTTGTACACAACCTTATCGCAATACGCAAAGGTAAAAAAAGTTTGTTACTTACTCAACGATGGAGGGCGCTGTTCCGGAGCATTTCATTGCACGCTCTATGCACTGTCGATCTTCCCCTTGTAGTATCTTTGGCATTAAAATGCAGTTTTATTTTAGATGTATATTTCATCGACTGTACTTGTAGATCCCACAGCTAAGTTATTACCTAATTCATGCTTGTATATATTAATAGACTTCCTGTTATAAAGGCTTGTGAATATGAATATTATTACTGTGTGCAATGGCTTGAGATATATATATAAAAAGCAGTTTGTTCTAACATCTTATGAAACATTTTGATAGAGTGAAAAACTAAGACATTCTTGCAAGCATATTTATTGTACAGATTTCTAGAATCCATTTCGAATGCTTTAGTCTCGGCTTCAGAGCTTCTTAATTATATCATAGTTAACTATTTGATGAACTAACTTGATGAAATACCTTGTTGGATACCAAGCAATTTTTTTGTTTTTTTTTGGGGGGGGCTACTTTTTACAGCTGATGGATAAGCTTTGAACAGTGTAGTGAATGGGAAATTTGAGGGGGAGGGGGTTGGGGCAAAATCACCCCGAGCCCCTATGTTTTTTTTTTCCTGTTTGGATACATTGAACTATCTCAGTGTTACAATCGATCACCTTGATAAATCAGTCACCAGTGTTATATAATGGCGAAAATTTGGAGGGGGGCTTACCGAATTGACTACAATGATTTTTTTTCTGAAACGTGATGGAGCGAATCAAGCGAGCCAAAAACGTGGAAGTTGATTTGGTTGATCGCTGGTCTGTCATCTCAAATTACATGGATTCGCGATCGTAGTTAGGATTGATATGTCGTATGCAAATGAAATATGATTTGTACAATTGATTGCAATTTAGTTTCTTCAGACACCTGTAGGAATGTCTTTTCATCGAATATCCGTACGCCCCTAGATGTATTATTTGAGCTAATCTGTAGAGGAGAATCGAATGCCGGGGGATGTCGTGGTCTGGTGGTTATGACTCTCGTCTTTCAATCTGAGGGACGTGGGTTAGATTCCCAGTCATGGCTTGTTTTCCTTCAGCAAGAAATTTGCCAATATAGTGCTGTACTCAACCCAGGTGAGGTGAATGGATACCCGGCAGGGAGAAATACCTCAAATGCCAGAGTGCCTGTAAGCAGCACGGCTATAGCCGGGCTAATGATAATGAAAGATGTCATGGGCCCCGTCTTACAAAGAGTTACTATTGATCCAATCAACCACAACTACGGACAGCCAGCAACGTCAACATTTAACATGCCTTTTCAAAATATTTTCTAGGTAGGATGGATATTCATACATTCATATTTTTCTTGAAAATTCAGTATGCTTCTCTTTGTTTCCCAAGGACATTGTGCAAAAAAAACTTTTCTTCAGGGTGAACTCCCTTTTAAGCAATTGCCAATAATGGTATACTCCAGCTCACCTTGCTAATATACAAGCCAAGTTGACCCTCTATAGTCAGACCATTATCCATATATGGAAGATAATGTAGGTTTGCATTTCAAAACATGGGGTTGTAAGGATTATTAGGTGGATAATCCCTCTTAATCTTAAATCCTGGTCCTCTAGAATAGAGTACAATGGGGTCATTATAAAGACCCCTTGACTACTTTTCCTTTAAATGCCATCAGAAAATGAAGGACCCCTTCTTTAGTAGCCAGTCGCTTGTGAAGACCACTTTTTCTATCTTCTGAAAGTGGGCATTATACAGGTGGCCCTGTATGTAATTGCTGCTCTTACAAAGACACATATGTTTTTGTATTTAAAAGCACATGACCTATCAAAAATATAAACTGTCATAAATTATCTTATAAGTCTATAATCAAAAGAAAGAAAGAAGATTAGGCTTTCATCATCCCTTAAATTTCATTCTCACTACTTGACATGGATATGCTTTGAGTACTATAGTGTAGCAGCACTAAATTTGATAGAAATGTATTTACATCATCATGTTGTGTGTGTGTGTGAGCTTGCCCACTTGTATCATAAAATAAAAAAGAAATGTGTCGCTTCTAATATGTAAATATTTGTCACCTTTATCTCTTGTGAAATAAAGTACCGTCCAAACAGAGGAGTAAACAAAATGAATTTCACTGTGCTTATCTTTATTGTTGATGAAATATTTTTTTTAAATTTCCTCTACTGATAATCATGATCATGAAATAGGGGCATATTCAGTTTTTACAAATAAGATATCTATGCATAAAAATGGGTCAAATTCTCTCAGTTTTCTTGTAAGAAAACAAAAGAAGGGAGGTAATAATTAGGCTTATAACGGGTGAATACAATGCCAATGGCTTGGTACTAGATTTGCACCTGTTTGTCCCCCCCCCCCCCCTCCCCCCATGCCCTCTCTCATTTTTTTAATGACTTTCTTCTATTTCTTTCTCTCCCTCTCTCTTTCATTTTCTTCAGCCCCCCCCCCCCCTTCCTTCGCTTCAACCCCCCCCCCCCTTCTCTATATCCCTCTCTCCTTATCAAAAGTCCCTTCTTCAGAGAGAAAAAAAACATGAATCAAAACAATTTTCATTGTGCGAAGAATATAAATGTTATCTTAACTTTCGGAATTGATTTTTTTTAATCATTCGGCAAATCAAAATTAATTATGCAGTTGATCGAGTTGATTATTGAAAAAATAAAGCCTCCCATTCGTCTTTTATGTTTACTTTAAAGTGATTTATATCGCAACAAATACTTTCACGGCTCATTAATTTTCACACACCTTATATATTCAATATCTTGTTCAATTTGAAGAATTGAAAATTAATGAGACATGAAAACAACATTGATGGTCAGGAATTTCAAGAAAATTCTTCATTCAGTGAATAACAAATCTATTTCAGGTTCATTTTGGAAACATTTTCAATATATTCATGCACAATAATTATTGATGACTCAAAATTAATCAAATAATATTCAGCACATAATTGTTATTCTGCTCATGACGTCGACAGGCGGTAGGGGTAGGGCCCATTAAAGAGTAGACGAGAAAATGAGAATAAAAGAGTGAATAAAACGTGGGGGGAGGGGAATCATTTTCATGTCATAATCTAAATCTTAAAGTAATGATTTTGCTCCCGCTCCGTGCTTGTATTGACTTGAATCTGCTCTTGAGGATATGAGGATAAAGGCCCTAAAATGTTTTGTTTTCAAGCAATTTTCGTTCATTATTCTGCTTGCTATTCAAATTTCGATTTCTGGTATTTTGTTAGCGAGATATAGTCCCGGGATATAGTTATTCGCATCCTGTTCATGAGTGCAAAAAAGCGCTAAATATCAACAAATTTCCAGCTGGCACTACGCGCTCGCATTATTTTATATGCGACAGACATGCTCTTCATGAATTCCCACAAACAGTCATTGAAGGCTTCAGATATCCCATCGTAAGGTCATAAGGCAGATATCAATTACTTCTAGTGTCCAACATTATCATTGTAATTATATACACATCCTCTCCAGGATAGGTACTTAATTAGAATTATCTTGCTTTGGGGTCTAAATCGCAAAAAGAAATAAAATCAGCTCGAGCTTCGAGTTCGCATCACTTATCAGGGGCCGCGGGGGGGGGGGGCAGCGCAAGGTGGCCCTGCGGCTCCCACTTTTTTCTTTTCTTTTTTTTTTACCAAAACCCCCTAAACAAAAACATAAAGATGAAAAATTTAGCCTGAGTATATGAAAACGGCCCAAGTCCAATTTATGACGAAATTGAGTTAAATATGGGAAATTGTTCCTTATACAATGACTCATCTTGTGTATAATGATAAATCTCAAATCATCTCAGAAATTGTTTTTTCTTGCATTCATATCATAGCGCCCTCTCTCATTTACTCGTACTACTTTCTACAGAATTCTATATACCCACAGAATTCTATATACCCACTGATCTCTCCCTTAGGGGAGAGATCAGTGTATATACCACGTCTATTAATGTAAGCGACCCTAGTCCATATGATTCTAATACTATTGTCACATTTGTTCTACGGCGGCTGTACGGCGAGTCGAAAACAGTCGTTCCCGGGGGGGGGGGGGCACTTACATTGACGAGTGGATACCATGCGCGACCAAAAAAACACGTAAAAAGGATGTCTTTTTCACGATCGATAGGGCACGTTACGTACGTAACGTGATAAGGGTGTCAAAAACACAAAAATGATGAAAAAAGGTATCTATTTCGCTAGGAAAGCTACGTGTTTAGGGTCAAATTTGCGGGGATGATGAAACAAAATTAAAATGTTTAATAAAGGATGTCCTTTTGCTTCAACACTACGTGTTTCCGATTTTTGCGAGGTGTGGAAGGTGGGGCCGTATACTAAACCAAAATTAATGATGTGTAAAGGTAAAACCGACGATCGACGGGCCCGTGACATAACAATAAAAAAATCGCTATACTTGTTTAGGGGTATATTTCAGGGAATACTTGCCAAAAGTATCGTTTTGTTTCCAATACTTGTTAAGGGTAGGGTTTCACATGCCATTACTTGTTTAGGGGTGCATTTTCAGAATATGGAAAATACGTGTTTAGGGTGCTTTTCAAGATCCCACGGTCGCGCATGGTATCCACTCGTGAATGGAAGTGCCCCCCCCCCCCCGGGCAGTCGTTTCATTCATTTTTATTCAAACTACCTATATGTAGCTAAGCTGGTACCAAAAAAAATGTAAAACGGCTGTTTTCGACTTGCCGCACGGCCGCCGTAGATCAAAATGTGACCAAGGTATAAAACCACCCATTCCACCAGACCATGGACCTCTCATACCTCGGTCACATTTTCTCTACGGCGGCTGTACGGCCAAAACAGCCGTTCTAACATTTGTTTTTGTACCAGCTACATATAGGTGGTTTGAATAAAAATTTATAAAACGTCGGACTGTTTTCGACTCGCCGTACAGCCGCCGTAGACCAAATGTGACCGAGGTATTACGAATGACCAGACAAAAGGCCCCACCCACAAGTAACGAGAATACATAGAGATGTATGCGTGAATATTAATGTTCATGAAAATGTACACTTAAATTTATTTTGCGATGTTCTCTGGTGTCTTTTGGCCAAATGTACTTTAATTGCCCAAATTCATTTTTTTTTTCGATTTTCTCGAAATGACCTCCAATGGACCTTTTTTATATTCATATGCTCAATTGTTTATTGAATACATACATGTTTAAACGGTCCGGGTTTTTTTTAAATTAGATACGTATCCTGTTAAAGATAACTAATTACTTAATTAAAATCAGTTTTCAGATTGGAATATCTAAAATGTCATGCTCGCGCTCACATCATTTACATGTATTGGGGGGAAGATACCCATCGTTTACATGATTCCAAGAAGATAAATAAGAGAATGAAATGTCCCACTTTTAGGTCAAAATCTCAAGAAGTTTCATTATTTATTGGTGAGATGCATATCTTGTTCTATTTAAAAAGGGTTATAAATATATATGTCCAGCATGGTTACAAAAAGTGCTTGAAATGTCAGGTTTTCATGTCGGAATAACATATTTTCAGCTCGCGCTTTTCACTCACATCATTTTGATTGGTGAGTCTTCAATTTATAATCACTAAAAGATCCCCTTTTCGGTCAAAAGGCTTACTTTAAAAAGAATCAGCTCTTGCTTCGCGCTGGCATGATATTGCCTAGTTGCATGATCACTATGAATGCTCAGAATTAATGTTAAATTTCAGGTCTGAAAACTTGAAACATAAAAAAATTGAGCTCGCGTTTCGTGCTAGATTTATTTTTACCTTATTGTGTTTGTAAGATGAAAGGTATGGTGTGGGCCTACTTGGAACTTATGTCTTTATTTATGAATAACCCCTCAAAAAGCAAAAAAACGAACATTTAGTGACGGGTTAAGCAAGGGTTTATTATTTTCATTTGATTGTTATCATTGTTGTTGTTATTCAACTGTTCATGAAAGCACGTGTTGTTGTTTTTTCAAAGAAGGAGAATAATACGTTTGTATCTCCATTAATATTTTTGTTATCATGAAGAGAAAGGGTAATATACGCAATAAATTATAAGAGCGCGAAGCGCGAGCTGAAAATGATTAATATTTTCCGATTTGAAAAATTGGACCATGCAGTTAAAAGCAATTTTAGATAAAGTTTGATATCTAATGAGAAGCGGGAGATGGTATTTTCTTTTATTTTCTAGCCCGAAACATTTTTAGCACTGTTCAAACACGGAGGGAAGATTTGAAGAGGAAATGGGGTTCATTGAATAAAATTAATGAAGCAAGCGCTAGCTGCATTTGTGTAGGCGATATAGTGCTATAAAATCGGGATATAATACCTGTCAGTATACAAAAGCGCGAACTGAAGTGTTTTATTATTATTTTTTTTTTTTGGTTTTTTTTTGGGGGGCTACTAAAACCGGGACATTCTAATCAATGTCAGTATATAGAATTACTATATAGTTCGCATTGCCCCCCCCCAGATGGTGAAACCCAAAGATCGATCAAGAATGCGACGTATGAAGCAGTTGGAACATAATTATGGCCTGGTAAGCACCCCATAAATTTCTTTGAGGATGCTTCGTGTAATATTCTCCATTGGCAGCACCCAAGGAATTCTGGAAGAAGTTTAAATATTAAATATGTAAAAAAAAACGACCTTCATTTTGTAGTGAAACCTCTTTTTCATATTTTATTCATTTTATTTTTATTTATTTTGTATTTATTAATTATTATTACTACATTTTATTTTTGCTATGCACATATCTCGGGACCGATTTGACATTCATTTTATATAGAACCCCCATTTTTTTTTACTTTTCAAATTTACATCAGCACCCCAATTTAAAAAAATCATTCCCAGGGGCGGGGGGGGGGAGGTGCTGCAGTTCCACCTCCCTTTGGCGACGGCCCTTTTACTGATATCTGAATATTAGTCATCAAAAATAGGCTATACACACTGTTTATGCACATGCAAGGTGATGATGAAGATGATGACGATGACGACGACGATGATAATGATGATGATGATTAATGATGATGATGATGGGGATGATGATAATGATAATGATAATGAAATAGGCCTAGTGATGATGATGATGATAATAATGATAATAATTATAATGATGATAATAGAATTTATATTGCGCCATCTGTCTATGAATAATCTATTTTGAGGCGCATTGTTATCGTAATTATTACCCAAGCTTTAGCTCATTAAAGCTGAAGTCCACCTCAGAAAAATGTTGATTTGAATCAATAGAGAAAAATCAGACAAGCACAATGATGAAAATTCCATCAAAATCGGATGTAAAATAAGAAAGTTTTGACACTTCAAATTTTCGCTTATTTTTAACAAAATAGTTATATGAGCGAGCCAGTTACATCCAAATGAGAGAGTCGATGATGTCACTCACTCACAATTTCTTTTCTTTTTATTGTTTGAATTATACAATATTTCAATTTTTTAGAATTTGATGATTAGGACCTCCTTGCCTGAAGCACAAAATGTTAAATAATGGAATTCCACGTGTTCAGGGAGGAATGAAACTTCATTTCACATGACAATTAAATGACGAAAAATCAAAGTATTTCATATTTCATATAATAAAATACAAAAGAAATAGTGAGTGAGTGATGTCATCAGTTTCCTCATTTGCATACCGACCGAGATGTGCATAATAACTGTTTTGTGAAATGAAGCGAAACTTTAAATGTCATAACTTTCTTATTTTACATCCGATTTTGATGAAATTATCAGTGTTATGCTTGTTGAATTTTTTCTCTTTTTATTCAAACCAAGTTGTTGTTGGGGTGGACTTGTCCTTTAAACAGCCTTCTGACAGCGCGCACATGTGAGGGATGCTCCAAGCAAAAGATATATAGGGTAAAATTTAAAGAGCAAAATGCTGAGAATCTATTGATGAAGAAAAAAATAAACATAGCTGGAATTGGAACCCCTTTAATTGGCTTCCAGGGGCAGCGGAACAGTATTTTCATGAGTAATGGGGGGGGGGGGCAAAGCAAAAAAAGGGGCACTTTTATGTCAAGCTTGATGCAAACGTATATTTTACCATATGAAATTATCATTTGAGTGAATTAGTTGTGTGTTCTGTAATAATTAGATTGAGGAAAGCCTTTTAAAGTGATTTCTGATTGAAGATATGCCTTCTAATGATTTAGGCATTTTGTTTCCATGAGCGAGCGTAGCCCGAGTGGTTTGGGAAATTTTCAAATCTGAAGTTGTAAAACTTACTTTTTGGAAATTTAGTTGCACTCATTCCGCGCATATTAAAGGGGCATCCTTGCGAGCGCGAATTGCGAGCTCAAACTTTTGGAAATTTCAATAAGACATGAAAATTAAACATAAGCTAATCCAATGATATAGGCCTAGGCCTATATTGAAATTGAAATTTAAACTTTATTTACCACAATCTTCATAAAAATGCTGCACTTAGTGACTCATGTAGAGGATACATATCATCAATCGAATAATGCGAGCACGAAGCGCGAACTGAAAATATGTACTATTTCAACATGAAAACTGGACATTCTAGGCATTTGTATACCAAGTTCCGCCGGCACTGCATGTCTTGTTTCTCCATTTCCCTCCTTTTTTATTGTTTTCTTTTTTTTCTTCACTTTTCCTCTTCTTCTCTTATTTTTGCCCTTTTTTCAAATATTATAAAATCAATTCAGATTGACATGAACGCGAAAATCACGTATAACCCTGGCCCCCTTGCTGGAGTGGAAATTTCCACAGTCCATGCAGGATGAATTGATTGGTCAAAACTATAGGGAATATGAATATTCATAAGTCATTATGGAATTCTAGCCGTTCCCGATTTTGCATAGAATATTGTATTACAGTAAGTTTGTGAGTTAAACAACATCTACATCAAGTGTTGAAAATTGTTTACATCAAGCGAAGTTCATGATATACAACTCTTTCATGAATATTTTGAAGGCAAACAATTGAAAATGGAAAAAAATGGAATAATAATAATAAATAAATGCCATTCCTGTAGCTAGACTTTACACGAGTCTTTGCAATATCATGTCAAATCAAAGTATTAAAGCCCAGTCATGCGGAGATTGTGATAATCTAAATTCATATGTATTAATTTCTGCTTTATTGATCCCCAACAATTATACTTAACATACAAAATAATCTTGGATGATTCATTAATTAACTCTGAAATTTATTTTATTTTATTTTATGAAAATGCTGGTTGTTCTTAATCGATTACCGCGATCGATAATCGATGTTAGTCAAAGATTAGGGGTTCTTGTCCCCTGAGCTTGTGTAACATGAGCTGAGGAAAAATGCTGTATTTGTAAGTATAACAAGCTACATAGAAGCTTTTTTCATTTTATTGCTGTTATGAGGAATCGTTGATCATTTTCCTATGAACAATCGTTTGACTTTTAACACTGCACTCTACTTTTTGACCAATTAACATGACCGCTGTCCGAAGCGGTCGTCGTGTCAGCGGCTGCGCCTTGTTTACCCGGACCATCCATCGCATTTCGTCCCGATACCGCTCTCGCATCGCGCGAAGTTTCGCTCAGTAATCTGAAGCTGGCTGCCGGCTGCCGCCTAATCTTGACTTGAGTTGAGGACTCCTAGTCCTAGCCCTAGCCAGGAGGCTTCTAGAGAGTAAAATCATTTACTAACGTAACTTACTCTCATACGAAGCCAGGCCAGGGCTTCTAGATCTATACGGTACATGTGCGTGTAGGCAGCCAAAACCTGAAACTTTCGCCCCCGAGATTTCTACTTTCTCTAAAATTAAGATCTAGCCCTTGGCTAGGGCTAGGCTAATGGGATCCGGGGGGGGGGGGGGCACTTCCATTCACGAGTGGATACCATGCGCGACCATGGGGTATCGAAAAGCACCCTAAACACGTAATTTCCATATTCTGAAAATGCACCCCTTAAGTCAAGTATTGGCGTGTGAAACCCTACCCTTAAGGTTAACTTGTTCACTGCTACCAAGTACCATCGCATCTGGCCTGCGCCGTGGAGAATCTACAGGTACAGGTAGGACTATGGTATGCCAATGCTGTATAGACACACACTAAAAAAAATCATTAAAATATCACTTTTGTACCAAAATTACTAATTTCCATACATGTATTTACATTAGTAATGTGGGAATATTTTTGTATTCACCAGAGCGCTCAAAAACTTGAATTTTGGGCATATTTTTTGTACGCCTCTATTGGTGGAAAGTAATATGGCAAGAAAATTTTCATTTTTGATCTCTATTTTTAATTAAGAAAAAATGATATAAAGAATCAAATTAAGTAGCCAAGAGCCAAGCAGGATTGAATTAACAGGTCTAATGGAAACTGTCAGTGTAAAAAAAATCAAGCATTTGCCCCAAAGAAAAAGAGAAAATAAGCCAAACATTGCCACCCTTATTTTGTACACATGGAGATAAACTGAGAACAAGGTTATATTATAACCTTGTTCATTGAATGAGTGACCCTTAACAAGTATTGGAAACAAAACGATACTCTTGGCAAATATTCCCTGAAATGAACCCCTAAATAAGTACAGGAATGTTTTATTGTTACGGGTCCTTCGGTCGTCGGCTTTACCTCATTTGGTTTAGTACGACCCCAATTCTACATCTCGCGCAAATCGGACTCTAAACACGAAGTGTTGGGGCAAAAAGGACATCCTTGATAAAACATTTTGATTTTGTTTTATCATCCCTGCAAATTCGACCCTAAACACGTAATTTTCCAAGGAAATAGATACCCTTTTTTCATTTTTTGTGTTTTTGACACCCTATCACCTTATCACGTACGTAACGTGCCCTATCGTGAAAAAGACATCTCCTTTTACGTGCTTTTTTGGTCGCGCATGGTATCCACTCGTCAATGTAAGTGCCCCCTGGGAATGGGATACAACTTCATTTCCGACATTTCTATGCTATGGATTTTATTTTTAGACAAGAATTCATTAAAAAAAGACAAAAATATCATGAAAAGAAGGAAGAGACTTGCCCGATGTTTACGCCGCTATCTTGTTTTCTATTGACATGTTCTTCACCCACGTTATGCGACGCAAGCATCCGTATCGTGGGTGAAGAACAATGAATGAATCCATGGCATTTGTCAACAAAGCAAAGACAATTGAATAGGCCTGACCCTTGAAGTTGAACCACTTCTTAAGACTTACCATCGGATCAGTGATGCCGTTTTGAAGAACAATTTATAGATCAAAATTATTTATATTATCTCACAAAGACTAGATCTAGATCTATAATACGTGATTATAAATAATTATTAGTATACATTTTCCTTTTTCATGATCTACAGTAGGCCTATTATTATTTATACTAGAATTAGTTTCTTTGGTTTCCTTTCCAGTGACCCCAGTCTTACATTACGGAGTTTGGTGCTTTTAGTCTCGAACCAATGAAATCTTGGCTTGATAGAAGGTGAAAGAGAGTTTGGTTTCAAACCAGTCGGACCAGCAATACGGGTAATGGAGGAGAGTCGTACTTCTGAGGCAGAGCTGAGATGGTTATTCAGTCGTCTAGCAACGCGTGATACGAGTGAACGCAATCTTGCATTGGCCGATCTTGAAATAACAAGCAGCGAACTTGTGCCAAACGGATCACCCAATGGCACGGGAGATGGTATGCAAATTGGCAGCAAGGACCACGGTGCTGATGGGACGATTATTGAATCGGCAGTAGGCAAGAATGTGACTTCCACCCGCTTTCTAGCTAATATCTTAAGGCTGGCTATCCAGTGCCCTTCAGTGATGTAAGGGAGCGATGTAAAGCAGTGCTGCAAGGAGTGAAGGTATGTTTAAAAAAAAAAATTATCTAATTTTTTTATTACCACATCGTCATTTAGTGTTTTTTTTTTAATCTGAGGCTTGTTGTTGGCAATCTAAGCACTAGACGTTCATGACAATGAATGCTGGTACCAGGGTACTGAGATTGCAATAATGGTTTACCAGTGATAAACCGATATTGAGTGTTAATGTTAAAGGACTTCACCCCAACAAAAAGTTGATTTGAATAAAAAAGAAAAATCCAACAAGCATAACACTGAACATTTCATCAAAATCGGATGTAAAATAACAAAGTTATGACATAATAAAGTTTCGCTTAATTCCACAAAACAGTTTATAAGCAGATTCTGTCTGGTATGCAAATGAGACTATGACGTCATCCACTCACTTTTTCTTTGTATTTTATTATATGAAATACTATTCTAATTTTTCATCTCATTGTCAAGTGATGCAACTTTTAATTCCTCCCTGAACATGTGGAATTAGCATTGTTTAATACTATATGGTTCAGTCAAGTTGGTCCTTATTGTCATATAAATCAAAAATTAAATGTTGTTTAATTCAAACAATAAAAGAAAATAGTGAGTGATGGACATCATCGAATGACTCTCCTAGTTGTGCATATCACTGTTTTGTGAAAAATAAGCAAAAATGTCATAACTTTCTTATTTTACATCTGATTTTGATGAAATTTTCAGCACTATGCTAAGTTTGATTTTTCTCTATTTATTCAAGTCAGCATTTTCCTAGGGTGGACTTGACCTTTAAAGATAGGTTGATCAATCTGATCAGCTCAAGACACCAGCTGGTACATGTTCTTCCATTAGGCTATTAAGGCCCTCAATCAACAAATTTACTTTTTATACTTATTTTTAGATTTTAAAATCTTGCAGTTTACATGATCTATTTTTTTCCAGTGATAATACTGCTTTCAGATCAGGCTCGTAAAGAGTTTGAACACACATTATAGTTCCCAACAATAGGTGCACTCATTCGTATCACAAATGCATTTTATAGAGCAGAAGATATTCATTTAGCACCCATAATGGGTCATTTTATTCATGCTTGAAGTCATTACAAAATATGCTGACAAGTACAGTGTTTTTCAATTCCATAAATACATGCACCGGTAGTGCTTTGAATAAATTTGAACAGAATTGGTGTCGTGGAAAGCCCTGAATATTTTCATTATTGCTCTGTTATGAAGCTGAGTCCCATGTACATGTAAATTTAAATTGTTGCAGCCTGCAGTGGGCCTGTATAGTATGAAGCCTATATGTGTACTAGTTGTACATAGTTAAAAATAAGTTCATACATGTATGTACAGTACCTGTAGATTTCACTGGTATTCTGGTGTGGGACTCAATCAACTCATTATAAAAGGCCTGTCTAGTTTCTACCCTCACATTATTTGGTTTTGAAATGTGGATACATGAAAGGCCTACACATGTGCATACAAAGTAACAAAAAATAAATGAAAGTGGCATGTTAAATACAGTAGCGCCCAAAATAAACTTGACAGATATCGCACGTGAAACGCGCTAATCGATGTGGGTCTGACTATCGCAATATTAACGTGCGTGAACGTTAGGCTAGTCTGTGGCAGATATCGCCGTGTTCTGGCCGGTGATTCGGCGCACGGCCACGGCCGCGAACTACTTTCTCGAGCTGCGATAATTTATCGCGATATGATTAGGACTCCAAATCAGCGAGCCTTTTTCTATACCATTCGCAAAGATTGTGGCATAGATTGTTTCTTTCAATTACATTTTCGATAACTGATTGGCTTGGAAAACAACTCACATGTAGAGATCAGCAGAATCGCTCTGCTTTAGAATACGAATCTAGTGCTAGAATCTACTCGGCCGCGCATTACATGCCCGTCCAGACTACTAGCAAACGATCTTGGTTACAGCCTCAGTTCTCCGCCGTACGCGCGTGCGAAATGAAATGGGTTGATAGACGCTGACTACGAGTTTGTTTGCCAGTGCAGCTGTCCCAAGCAAAGCACTTGTTAACATTGTAATGATGAAAAGATTACTCACAATCGTCCCTCAGACCATGGACCTATTACATGCTCAGACCCAACCAATAATTATTCCTTTTTATTCTTTCTTCCTTCTCCAGCTCTAGCTAGGGTCCGAGTATACGTCTTTGAAAATCCCCTTCATCTGCCTGATGCTGACTCTTTGTTGGCTGAACCAAATCTCAAGGGCCGTATTTAGAGTCACATAACTTTTTGCATCATCATTATTACTACTACTATTATGATTATCATACTCATCGATGTTATTATTAATTTTACCACTATAGCGGGGTTTTTTTTCGAATGAGACCCGAGCCCTATTATTATTTGCAGTTATCAGTACGATGCAACTGATTGTACCTCTCTATTAAAGAGGTATAACTTGAGCTTTACATATGAAACAATTAAGAGAATAATTCGTCGAATTGGGAAGTCTTTAAATCAGTTTTCTGAGTAACATGTGATGACAGTGCTGGTTTTTATGATCGTGATGATCATTATCGATAAGAAAGGTAATGACGGTGATTGTGATCCTAATGATGTAGCAATGACAAGAATGATAATTATGTTGAGATAATGATGATGGGATGGTAACAATGATCTTAATAATTGATCATTAGAATTATGAAATAACATAGGCGGCGGAAGCAGAGGACGGGGGGCGTGCCCCCCTAAATTTTATTGTTGATAACTTTTTTTTGCTTGTCAATTTTGTTTCCTGCGTCCACTCTAAATTCACGTGGACCCTCCCTTGAGATGTTTAATGTTTTTGTTCCCCCTAAAATTTAGGTTGATGACCTTTTTTGTGTGTCAAAAAATTTAGGACCTCCCCTAAATGTTTTTGCTCCCGCCGCCAATGTGAAATAATCCCGAGAATAGCAAACAGTGATCATGGGCGGCGGATCAGAGGATATTTTGCGGTGGACAATTATTGATGCACCCTATGAAAATGCTTCGGCCCCTCGGTGATGATTAATTAATGTTTTATGATGTTGATGGTGATGATAATGAAGGTGCCGAGAATGATTATGATAATCCTAAAAGTTTGATGATTATATGTCGATGATTATTGCGATGGTGATGACATGACAGTGGGGAGGGGGTATGTATGCAGTTGTTTTTTGTTGAGATTCCATTTAAAAATTAGAGGTAGGTCCTATACTGAACAGTTTCACCGCGTGTTTCTCACCAAGGCGAACTTCTACTTCAAGCTATCAGTAATTACAGAGCTGCAACTCTTCAATTGGTTCGAGATTCCACCCATGAACCTCAGTGAACGAATGAACAATAACCAGGTAACATAATAATAGCAAACGATGTCAATGGACAAATTTTTCTCCTTTGGTCTATTTATCGTATGGACTATGGTTGCCATTACGTGGGCAAAAATTTGATTACATGGTGACTTCTTAAGAGTTAATTGCCTAAGTTTGGAATTTTTAAGGGAAGGAAACGCACTGCATGGATTTCCCCCAAGAAATATGATTTTAAAACTTGTATTAGGTTTTTGGTAAGCTACATTTGTCAAAATTTTAAAGAAAAATTGAATTTTAGGATTGAAAGAAGGTTAAAAAGAGGATCTGTTTTCACATTCACAATTAGGCAACTGGTTGATCTATATACTTTTTCCACTTGTCCTTCCGAGCTAGCACACCTTTAACATGATGCCGACATGATGATAAGACCTACTCTTATTTACCTAATCATGCTAATAGATATCGATTGACCTAAAGGCTATATATTTTCATAAACCACATTCGGTATAACGTATGCATCCACATTTGCGAAGAATTTGATTTTCAATTTTGTACTCGACCCCCCCCCCCCCATAAACAGAAAATTCTGCAATTTCCCCAAAGTTTAACCCTGGCCAGGCAGTATTAGAAAGTAATGAATAGATCAAATGCCAGTAAAAGAATAACAATAAAATAACCAGAGAACCAAATAAACGAAAATCCCTACTCCACAACCTGAGCCTCGAAAAAGAGAGGATGTTATCTGCCAAAGACCAGGCAAATGCAGGACTTGTTCTTGTACTTTGTAGTTGTACCATGCCCATGGAGCTAACAAGTCAAAAGACGGTGGATACAGTCAACAGGATCAACGCGTGTGCAGCCGTCCGGACTTGGAAGTTGTGATAAAACAATTCCACGGCACGCACAAAATTTACAATTTGAAGCCAGCCCCAGGATAAGGAGAAATATACCAAATCGCGAACAAATGACCTTTCTCCGTCGACAAGACAACAGTTAGATCTAATTTCATTAGATAGAGCTCGGTGTTGGCTTCAAATTGTAAATTTTGTGCGTGCCGTTTAATTTTCGTTTCACGAGTCTTAATATGGTATCTGCAAATTGCAAAAAGCAAAAATCAGTGCAGTCGAGGCATAAATAGAAAAAAATACGAGGTAATTAATTATGAGCAATAAAGTCATATTTTAGCGTTCAGAAAATTTTGAATACATTCAGACCACCGGGGGGGGGGGGGGGGGGTACTCACGAAATAAGGCAGATGTGCCGCTGGAATGGGTCGCTTTTTTTAAAAAGAAATCCCTAAACATGGGGTTTGATTTTACATTTTATGCTGAAAAATCCCGAAACATGGCCCTAATTTTTAGATACTGGAATTAAACGTGGGTCCATATTCTCCATTTTTTTTTTGGGGGGGTCAAATTTTAATAAATCCCTAATAATGGGTGCCTTTTAGCCAAAATGACCCATAATGGTTATTGGTTTTGAACCTTCAGCCGCACACCCCTGTCCAAATCTAAGTACCCCCCCTGATGTAGAGGCAGAGGAAACGTTGAAACGAATAGAAAGGAAGAGAGTAGTTGGAGCCGAAATTGGGCACAACGAATGGTGAAAATAAAGTAAAATGAAATATAATAAAAGCCATTTTGTCAGGATTAAACCATGTTCTATATACGCAACCTTAGAATAATAATAAATATGGAATATACCAATATACGTTGTTATTACCCAACTGTTGGACCAGCTAGATTTGCACCACGGGGGGGGGGGAGCTTTAACCAATTTGTCTATGCTATATAGTTTTTTCAAGTTATGTTTTATTAATAAATTATCACATACCAATCCTTAACATGATAGTGTTCAAAATAAATTAAAGATTAATGATAAATCATAATTATGATAGATTGAAGTGATCAGGATAATGACGTGAGAGAAAAAAGGAGAGGAGGAAGAGGACATGCATATTTTTCATTTACAAAAAAATCATACTATTACTGTAGTGACTTGCATCGCATGTAGGCCTATATTTTTACTATAATGTGATATATATTTTTTAAATTTTGAATAGTTGAACTTCAACTTGCTTTTGATACAGTGACCTGAATGTTTTCATAATTTCTTATTTGGCAAACCTCTCCTTCCGCCGCCCCCCCCCGTTCTATTTATGTTTCTTCCATTTGTTTTTTGAATAGACAGATCCTTACCTTACTCTTTCTCCCCTCCATCTCCGAATTCTCTGAGTAATCACTTCCTTTCCGCTGAAATGATAGGGAAGGAGTGCAGCTCCTTTGTCTCCTTACATGGGGAGTTTCCCCATGACAAGGCAAAATGTATTCCCATCAGGATGGGAGACCATCCTGATGTGCACGTTTAATGAAGTGCATACTTTCAAAGTAATGACATTTCAGAAACTTTTCAATATTTGCTGAGATTTGATATAAACGCGACGACACCCAAAACTTTTTTTTCTAAAATCTTGTACCATTATTTGAGAACTCACATGGTGTCATTAATAAATCATGTTATCGACCTGGTACTCTTCATCAATACAGCAAATAAGATGTTCGATTAATTGATACACGTTTGTAAAAAGTAAAACACACACATTTGTTTCATTGATTTATCTTTTTTGTCTTGAAGATAAAATATGCGTAATTTCTTTAGACCATTCAGGCGTCCAGGGTTAATTCACATTCAAACCGCTACACAAGAGATCTTAGCATAGCTTCTTGAAAAGGATTCTTCCTATTGTTGGATGCTTTGTGATTTTCACACCTTCGTCCATTGTTCTCAAAACGTGCTAGACGGCGTAATTGACGAATATTGATCCCAGTCAGGTTCAACGGGTCGAAGTAGCTAGCTATATAGGGTCATTATTAAACTTCAACAATACACCAACACTTCTATAACATATGATAGACGTGCAGGCATATTATGGCCCGATTATGGCCCACTCTAGACCCTTGCATGAAATCACCCGAAATCACTCAAATATGAGTTACAAGTATGCAGTGACTATATTTCTTAGTTTTTAAGGATCAAGGTATATAAAATTTACTTCATCTCCTTAATTAGCACCTCAAAACAATTTTGAAACATGTCCTGATCATTCGTTCATTAATCTGAGATGTTTGTGACTTCTCTTTTATTGTATTTCCTTTTCGCAGTTGACGGAATATGAATGCTTCTATATTTCCTAGAGAATTTATAACGAAAGGTGTATAAAATATATTTTAACTCCTCAACACCTCTCGGCGAAAAGAAAGTAAAATAAAAGAGAAGTCACAAACATCTTAGATTAAGGAACGAATGATCAGGACATGTTTCAAATTTGATTTGAGGTGCAAGGAGTTAAAATATATTTTATATACCTTTCTTTATGAGCTTTTTATTGGTGTGTTGCAAGAAACTTGCGATCAATTGCAAGTCTATTCTTGGTCCCTAAATCAATCACTATTATGTCTTGTAATTAATTCCAAATTAGTAATTGATTGTTAATCTGTGCCTTGAAACACGAAGTTAATACCACGGTCACATTTGATCTACGGCGGCCGTACGGCGAGTCGAAAACAGCCGTTTTATTCATTTTTATTCAAGCCACCTGTGTCATGTATGTATAGCTAGTACCAAAAAAAAATGTTAAAACGGCTGTTTTCAACTCGCCGTCGTAGAGTAAATGTGACCAAGGTATTAATCTGGTTTGCTCAGCTAACGTTGTAAAAATCAGTTGTGAAATTGTAACAGAAAATTTGCAATTGAATCGCAAATATTTTCTTGCAACACCCACTAAGAAATATATATATGAAACATTATTCCGACAACGGCAAAAGGATATAAAATAGAAGTCATAAACATCTCAGATTAATGAACGAATGATCAGGACATGTTTCAAAATTGTTTTGAGATGCTAAAGAGTTAAAATAATACCTTTCGATATGAACTCTCAAAGAAAGATAAATGAAGCACTATTCCGAGAACGGCAAATAGGAAACAAAATAAAAGAGAATTCACGATTTTAATCACGAACATCTCAGATTAATGAACGAATGACCAGGATATGTTTCAAGATTGCTTTGAAATGCTAAGGAGTTAACATATATTTTATATACATTTTGTTATGAACTCTCTAAGAAATATAAAAGAAACATTCCGACAACGGCAAAAGGAAATGAAATAGAAGTCACAAACATCTCAGATTTAATTAACGAATGATCAGGACATGTTTCAAAATTGTTTTGAGATGCTAAGGAGTTAAGATACTTGATTTACCTTTTGTTACTCTCTATAGAAATAGAAAACATTCTGACAACGGCGAAAAGGATATGAAAAGAGAAGTCACCGTGATGTTCCCCCTCCTTTTGTGTTTAAATATCACGCAATGAGCTAATAATGCCAGAGCACAATTATAAACAAATGCTGTTGGTGTTACCATGATATGACCTGGAAATTTTGCTCTTCGAAATTTCAGAGCATCTATGTCATCCGCGGGTAGGATTACTTCTCCCTTACTGCATAGCATACTTGTCTTCTACTCTGTTTTTAATGCTGCTGAATCTTTTTTCTATCAAATCTGATTATACCAAAGTAGGCATTTGTTATTTTTTTTTATAATGCAATTTAACATCCACGCTTCGAGCGGGAAGAAAAATTATTTAAAATTTGCGCGCTCTGCAAGACTGCAAGTGTTATATACTTCGCGTGCAATCATCGCCCCCCCCCCCCAAATAAATCCCGGCTACGATAGTACCACAGTCTACACCATCAAATGGATCTTGAAGACTTGACAGAAACAGGGGCCGTGGATGCAGCTTCCGCCAATAAGGGGGGGGGGGGGGTATTTTCATCCATTTCCCTGAACTGCAGGTAAAAGCTGATTTTTTTTGTGGTTCCTTTGAATAGTTCAAGATGTAGCCGTGATAGTTACTTTAATTGCTTTATTCTTACATGTTACAAGTTCATGGTTGATACTATGCCGCCATGTCGAACGTCTGCTTCAAAATTATTAACTTATGCAAATTTCAAAATTCCTTTGTCCGAAAGCCTGGGGTCCTTTGCCCCATCTTCCCCTAACCTTACCTTTTTTGTGTGTAAGAATAAAGCTTAGTAACTGTCAGAGAGCTCAAAGAAATTAACTAACAAATTATATCACACAAATAAGAGTGAGCTAAAATATTGGGGGAAATAACATGTCGTTTGCCCTGGAAATTAAACATTGTAATGAGCAATGTTTGTGCCGAAGATGATTGTGTATCACGGTTTGTATCTCAGCAAAAAAAAATATATAGCGCAAAGCGTTAGCTGAAGTTATATATACTGGTCTGCTTACAGTGTGACTCATGAAGATGACATAGTTCAGCTCGAGCTGAAAATGATAGATCTGATCTGATACATTGAAATCTTTTCCAATAAGTTATACGAGCGCAAAGCGGGAGCTGATTTTTTTTCATCCTGATCTGGGGACAAATTAAAGGACTATCTTTATGCATATCGCTATTTAATTGTGTCATTCTCTTGTGGTTTCTCAAGTCGTATTACTTTCTGTGTATTAAAATGCGTGTCTCCCCCTCGCTTTGCCAATCTCTCTTACAACATCACATAACATCACAACACAGAGGTACAACACCCGCGTATTATCTTGTATCCACTAGCACTGGCGGATCCCGGGGAGGGGCACAGACAACCCTTGCCCCCCCCCCCCCCACTTTCGAGAAGCACAATTAAAATTTGTAATGTAAAAATGCCGTGAAAACAAAAATGCCTCTTTTGAAAGTGAACATTTCGTTTTTTTTTATTTATTTCTGCTTCAGCTTGTCAAAATTTTTCTTAGACGAAATGTCATAATTTTGGGTTGAAAACCTTTTTTATCATGTTTTTTTTATTTATTTTTGCTCTTGGACAAAATGTCTTTTAGGTTGAAAACAAACTACACGCATTTAAAGAAAGTGAAACACGATAAGACAAATGAGAATTCTTAAAAAGTGACACTAGTTAAAACGAGTATATTCATGAATCATGGGGAAAACAACTGAACTCCAAATCAGAACGGATCGAGCATTCTCATGATGGCACGAGACGACGAGTGTTCTGGCATCTCCGAGGTCTGGTCAAACCAAGTCACCTCCTCCGAGACTTCTTCAGTTTGTTGTCTTGTCAACTAGCGCACCGTTAATCAACCCAAATCGACACCCTTGGATTTCCTGGATTTCGATCTCCAAGAGGGTGGTAAATTTCAAAATATTTACACGAGGTTTTAGTAAAACATCGGCGCGCCGATTCATCTTATTATGACAATCTTCATGATTATTGCGCTATTATCGCGTTCGTTATCGCAATAATAATGCGACGTAAGTCTACGAGGTACTTTTTTTTTTTTTTGTTTGATATCCTTCCGCGCTGGCAATAACGCGCGTGAACGTTAATGAAAAAATAAACGCAGTGCGGGCCGGTGCGGCGTTACGTGCGTTAAGGGTGTCAACTTTATTTTGGGCGATACTGTATTTTCTTTTTAATAAGAAAATGGGTAATTTCAATATACATGTAGTGTCCCGGATGAGAGCTGATGATGTGATAAACTCCCTTTTCTATAAAAAATAATTCATTGCATATGATGTCAGGGAGAGTTGGGTAGATGTACATGCACAGAAGGAGCTCGGTATGAAGGGGAGCGAGAGTGATCACTCACTACATGTACCGCTCGTCTTCATCCATTTCAGGCAGAGCGATTTTCACTTGCCTATTAATAGCGAAATGGATTTTTGTTACATAAAAATGATAAATGCTGATACGCAGAAAAACTAGAAATCAAGCAACATCATGCACTTTTGTATTGTTGTATTGTGCTATATAAAAATTGGCTATTATACATGTATCATTATTATTATTGTTGGTACAGTGTATACAACATTTTATATTGTATACTATAATCTCTATTCTAACATCACTTTGTAATACAAACCTGAACGTAGAACAAGTGTCAGTGAATGATTGTAGTGTTTAACCTTGAAAATCTCATTCTCAATCAACGTTACACCTACACAATTACATTTAAGCAATAACACACAAAGTGAGATAAACATTACATATTCAGGGCATCTGATTTTTTGTCTCCTTTGGTTTTAGGTTGTAACTTTCCATTTCCCCATCCATTTTGTAATCGAATCAAAAAGCTCCCTTTGTATGTCAAAGAAGATTTTTTGCAGTGCTCCCCTACATGTACATGTACCACATAAAGGGTACCCCCCTTTTTATGATAAAAGTTTCAGGAGAGGTCTTTATTGTTCCCCTCAAAATTTCTTCTTTTTTGTTTAACCGAGTCCCTGCCCTGGTACATGTAAAGTGTACATGTAGTTGATGTAGCCAGGCAAATACAAGCTTGATACTTGGATACATTTCTATAATCTATACTTTGTACAGGTACATGTATACTCTACACAATGTAGAAGGGCATTGACTTTCCAGTGCACAAATCATTCAATTATATTTAAAAAGTGTTGATTTTCATTGAAAATTAGTACATGTACATGTAGGCCTACCTGTACTTTTCAAGGGGCTTAAATTTTGCCAAGACATCAAAAGTACGGTATACAACTTTGCTTTTACATTATGTACAGCATAGAGCATACATATATGCTGTGTACATCTTTAATACTGTAGGCCATCATACTGTTTGTAAAAGTTTGATCCATTTCAGGGTCTTTTGACTCTTCTACTTTCCCTATCTGTCCAGGGGTTGTTGTTGCCCCCCCCCCCACAGTAAAGCGAAGTTGAAGTTCAGTTCTGAATACATTGTACAATACAATGTGTACCAGTACATCTCTTGCATTCTCTATTAGTTGTCCACTATGATTTGCTCCATGTTCAAATGCACGTACGCACATGTTCATGTACATTGTTCCGATCCTGAACATTGTGATTGGTTGAAATGAATTGGTGTGTCACAATGGAATTTTCCATTACTTCATGTCGGGGGTGCTTTCTGCTCACCACAAACATTGTATAGCTTTGTTCCTATTAAAATAACCCCCCCCCCAAAAAAAAAAAAATCAGAGGAAATAAAAAGGAGAAGAGAGAAGAAATTGAAGGGATTTTTATCATGATACAAAGTATTGCAGGAAAAAAATAAAACGGGGGTTGGGGTGATCAAGCCCCCCCCCATGTGGAAATTATTTGAGGAGTCCTGAAAATCTCAATTCATCATAATGTTAAAGGGCAACTCCAACCAAATCCAGACATTTCCTAATAATTTATACTGGCTTTTTTTTTTCAAATCTGGATCAAAAATTTAAAACTCGTGTGTAAGTTTATAAAAGGGTACCAGTATTAGCCTAAATTTTTTTTACGCATCTCCTTCATAGGAGAATCTATGGTACTGTACATGTTTATTTTATTTTTACTTTATTTCATTTGAACTGAAAACTTTTGTTTGTTTTGTAAAAACTTTAATTGGATAAGCTGAAGTTCATCATTTTACATCATATCAGAAGAAAAACTTCAAATATATAAGCGGGGAAGGGTATTGTGTTGGACAAAGTGCAATGCAGCTGACCAGAGTTTCACCAAAGATTGATTTTGATTAAATTTTTAGCATCATGCTAGTTGGATTTTTCTTGTTTTACTCAATTTTAACTTTTGTTATGGTGGGCTTGTCCTTTATTAAAGTAAAAAGTTATTGAACGAAAATGCAAAGGCATGTTTGTTTATTATCAATGTACATTATGCAGGCCTACATGTTCATCTGGACAAGTGATTTCCCCTGGTACATACATGTATGTACATGTATTTGTAGACCTAAATTCTTCCCAATTCATGCATATTGTCCTATATTTGAAATTAAGACTGTACACTGTGTTATGTACCATACATGTACATCAAACATAAAATATTTCAAATGTAGGTCTACATATATACAAAAATGTATGTTTACAGCTACATACATGTAGGCCTTTGTACATGTGCATGTAGGTCTAGCCATCCATGGGGAGGTGGGGCTTCAGTGGATGTTTGAGGTTACTGTAATTATTGCATCATCATTCCATCAACTCTTTTGCTTAACAGCATTACTGGTACTTCACAAAAGGCTCCAGTGTTCAATTGTCAGCAGTAGTCTTACTTTGAAGTCACATGGTAGTATTCTGTTCAATACACTTTCCATACGTACATGTAGGCCTTCAAGGAAATGGGATGGGAATGAAAATGAAGTCTGCAGTAATTTAAAAAAAGGAAAAGTGACAAGTGAGCTACATTGTAGACAATAATGATTTTCCCAATAAATAGCCAAATAATTTGGGAATTATGAAAGCCCACATGTACATCAATGTGCAAATGATTTTTTTTATACTATTTTTGTTATAAGCTGCTGAAGTTTACACCTTCATGTAGTGTGTGATGAACTTAAACTTGGGATTTGCTCTGCATTCATTTTTTGTTTGCTTGGTAGTAAGATTTCCAGACTCAATACGTGTACAGACATGTTCATGTGTATTTGCCTGGATGAAAGACTACATGAACCCAGGCTCTTGCTCCTCAAAATAAAAGGATTCTCCACAATAGAAGACAAAGGAATAAAGGAAGGGATTGTAAGGAAAGAGGTCTAGATTATGAATAGATGGATCAGCTGTGCAGGTTTTGAAGGTTTTATTCAAAAGAATGAAATCGATATCTTATCAAACCATAATCAATAATAGAACTTTGGTGTGTAGTTGTAGCAAAAGGAATTGGTTAAATTATTAATATCATCCAGGGTCCTGGGTACGATTGTATTGGTGGGGAGCTGAAGTTAATTTGACAAGCAAAAAAAAAAGTTTCAACACAAAATGATTGTCTTTTTTACATATATATTTCTCAAATTTTACACACTTACCAAAATTTCAGGGGGTGATGCCTATGGAAAATAATACATGCAGCACCCCCTGGGAAAGATAATCTTGGGGGTGCTTGCGCTTCCCAGGGCTATGATAATCGTCCTTACCCCTTTTGTCAGGCAGGCAATGATACAGGAGGATAATGTAGAGTGCAATGTACATGTAGATGATGTACAAATGATGTATGCAGGTTGCTGTGCAAAACCTTCACGCATTTATTCAAGAAAAGTGGTCTGAATACATAGGCCTATGGCATAAAAATGCAGAAGGTCCCTCTCATCAGTTCCATGGCATTTCCTCCACTGTTAAAGGGATGGTCCAGGCTGGATATATCTCAATAAATAGAGTAAAGTTCACAGAGCAAAATGCTAAACATTTGATCAAAATCTGATAACAAATAACAGAGTTATTGAATTTTAGAGATTTGCATTAATCCGGTGAAACAGCTCTAGGCATGTCTTCATGAATATTCTTACATGTACATGTAGGTGGGCTGATGATGTCATATCCCCTCTTGTTCTTGTGTATTTTATTACCAGTATATGAAATTGGGTTTATTCCAAATTTTCCTACTAAGAACTAAAACAATTGGATTGACAACTGATTATTAGTGCATTAATCATTTATTGCCGTGACTTATTTCACCATAATATGAGACACATAATTTACACTATGTACATGTATGAAACATGAAACATTTATTTTTTCATCTAATAACTTATAAAGAAAAGGGAGAGTAGGGATGTGACATCATCAGCCCACCTAATGAATATTCATGATGATGTGCAGTAAGTGTTTTCACAAAATATTGATGAAATTGAAAATTCAATAAATAAATGTATTTGTTATCCGATTTTGATGAAATTTTCACCATTTTGCTTTGTGAATTTTACTTTAGAAATACTTAGATATACATAGTTTCAGCTCGGATCATCCCTACACTAAAGTTCCCGAACCCAACCCTAAACATAACATAAAACCCTATTGCAACTCTAACTTTAAACCCTTTGTCTTTATAGACCAAATGAAGCCCGGAGCAATTACCGAGCTTTCGATTGTCTGCGACAATCATACATAGCTAGCGAATGAAAAAAAAAGATCAATGAATTGTCATTTTCTCAGAAAATTGAAAATGGTTTTTACTGAACCTCTTGTTTATCAATACACAAATCATTTCACACCCGATCATGAAAATAACACAAACGTAAGTCATCAGAATCCATAATGAAATTCATGCATTGCATGTACAGTAACATACATGTATACGGGGCAGCTGCTCGTTTATGACGTCACAAATCCCAAACTTATAATTCCACTAACCTTCTTAATCTTTTATAACAAAATTTCCTCAAATCTTCACCAACATTATTAATCATTTTTGGGGCTATTTTTACAACAAACTTTTCTTTAGGGTGAACTTCCCCTTTGAATTTTTTTTTAAGGGGGGGGGGGCTACTTTGTTGTTGTTCATGTGAACACTCAGCATAGAGTGTTTCACAAAGCTGTTTTCTACATGAAGAAATGCATAATACTGGAAGATAGTGTGATTTTGAATCAGTTTTAGAAATGTACAGCTTTAGTATGATATTTGCTTCAGTTATTCTGTAAAAAACACAATGATGAGAAACATCCAGAAAGTTCATGCAAGTGAGACTCAGCAGTCGGTATTGGGGTAATCAGTGAGTGGTCTTGCTTTATAGTCACTTGTACATGTAGGCTGTAGTCATCATCATGTTTTTTGTTGCTACATGTATAGTGTAGGCCTACAATGTTCATGTACATGTACAGATGTATGTTTGTTTTAACTGAATTCCTTTGATAATGATATCATTTATCTTTGTATGGGAGGGATGAGAATGTCCTAGAAATAACTGACAATGGCTGAAGTTTATCAGCATGTCAATTGCTGTTTCAAGTGTGTACCATACTTCATACTGAAATCACTCTGACGCAAACACCGGGCTCGTGACCAGGCCTGGTATGTGCTACATGTTTACATGTAAATCATTGATCAAGTTCAAGTGATGCTCCCATATTAAAACTCTCTTGTGTTGTTGGGATTCTGGCCAACAAGACGTCACCAACCAGCCAGTGTTTACATCCACCAAAGGTGACTTTTCAGGGTTATGGGATAGTCTCCTGAGGTGAATTGATTTGATCATGGACCAGACCCTACCATGATTTGATGAATATTCTATGAAACTACTTGTAGTTGATAAATATTCAGGGATATAATACTTGTATATTTCACAGAAATACACTTCCTTGAATTGCATGTGCACAGTATCACATGTACATGTACTCCGAGAGGTAATATTTTCATATGGGTTGATGATAGCGCTTGTACAGTATGAAAGACAAAACATTACAATAACCAACATTGTCTGAGAGAGGAGACTACACTTGAAGAAAGGAGATGTTACATATTCATGAAGGGACACACCTCCAACTTACCCCCAGCCTTCAGCCAATCATGGCAAACATTGGCCATGGTCTGACTTTGTGTGTGCTTGTGTGTCTTTGTGCCTTTGCTTGCTGTGCGCTCCAGTATGCGCGAATCCTGCTGTGTATTTTGTGTGTGTCTGTGAATGAAGATCATGCATATTCATAACAAAGAGCAGCTGGTTCAGTGTGATGCAATATCCTGGAGAGGTTGCTGCATGCACACTTGATCATGGACTACAGCAGTGTGTCTTGTAGAGGTGTATGATTGTGATTTTGTGTTGATATCCATTTGGTATTGCATAAGCCATTTCAACACTACCAAGGCCATTCTCCAGCCCATGGAACCAAAACAAAACACCCAAATGCTTGGTGTATCAAACTGTTACAATTCCTCTGCGGACGGTTGTGGCTTGAATTACTGTGCCCCTGCCGAATTCGGTGACGGTGATACGATGGGGAAACACGCCAGTCTCGACTGTGTGAGGACTGAGTTGCACTCCTCCATTCAGGAGATGGAGGGGAAAATTGGGGAGGAGGTGGTAACGGAAGAAACGGCGCCAGAAACCAAAATGACAGGAAAACGTGTTAGATCATCGGCATCCTCACAGGTCAGTGGGTATGGAAAAAGAGGCATTTTCCCTCAGAGAAGAATCTTGGCTTGTAGCCCACTATTGCAAACTTTTGATGGTCACTTTGTAACCTTGGCTTGCTTTGAGTTAGGCCTATTTCATTGGTCAACGAGTAGGCCAAAACTGAAGTCAATGATTAGATCTAGTATTTCGATGTTTGAATATTGATTTGTAAATATTTATGATATGGACTGTTTGACATTTGTATGCACATCATGAACAATTTGAACGTCAGTAGGCCTACTATTTTCTGGAGAGTTTATTTACGAATTGCAGTAGTGCCGTCCAAATACATCATGTACATGTAGGCCTTCATGTACATCTACATTTGTACATGTACATGTATTCAAATGTAGGCCTACATGTATCTATCAAACTTTCTTGAAAAATATTAATATTGAAAGTATTCACTCCAAACTCTGTTGAAGGTGTGCAGGCTGCCAGTCCCCTAATACAACTCTAAGTACTTTATTGCAATGATATTTACAGTTCATGTATGAACATTGCATTGTTCATTCACATGCGTACATGTGCACCATTGACACGAGTTCTTTTCATCAAAAAGGGGTTATACATGTATGTACATGTAGCTATTTTATGAACACATTAATTTATATTATTAAAAGCAAAGGAAATGGGCAGCAGGGGGGGGGGGGGGGTTACATGGTGTGAATAAACCTCTATAAAACAACCAATAATCAGGACTAGATCTATCCTCCTTATGAATTCCTGTTTTGTTTATTATATATTCCCATTCCCTTTGAAATGGTAAAGTTATATTTCTGTGTGAAACAAGGACTTGATTGACTGATGTGCAAGCTGGACTCTTGCCCATTATGACTTGACCATGATATGTGGTCTTATCACATGTTCGTTGGACATTGTCCATGTCCCTGATCTTTGGTCGTTGGCTGTGGTTGAGAATTGATTATGCTGTACACTGCATACATTTTACACTATATCTTGGGCATTGTGTTCTTGATCTCAAAGAGGTCTTGTACATGTAGTACTGTAGGCCTACTGTAATAGCAGTATACCTGAACCTGTACATAGTCCGTGTTTAGGCCTACTATGGATGGGGGCCATTGTCAAAATCATGACAAAAAAGAAAAAAGAAAAGAGAAGTGATAAAAATACAATATTTAATAAAAATGGAAAGACGATATATACATGTAGGCCTAAATCTTATTATTTATAATATTTTCTCAATATTATGTCCAAAGCTATCGTAAAATTAGATTTTCATATGAAAAAGGTAAACATAATTTTCTCTTGCTCGCTTTGCTACATGTAGCTTGTACATTGCAGCTTTACAAGTTTTGTCCCATACAACATAACGGTATGCTACATGTACATGTATTTGGCTTTATATTTTGCCCCTTTGCCATTGGGAACATTCTTATATTCATGTCCACATATACATGTACGTTTAGTACCCCTTTCACATACCCATCCTCCAATTATCCGCCTAAGAGTACCGCGGATAATACAATAAAAATTGCATTCACAAACTCCGAAAATAATCCGCACTATTTTTACGAGCGCCCGACCTGAAAAAGGCGGATAATTGTCATGGCAACTGCAAACACCCCCTCTGATGGGGTTGTGTTGGAAAAGGGTGACCTTGTGACCGCACCATGGCAATTATCCACATTACTTTAAAAATGAGTTCATAAAATCTGGTCCCGATGCCGCTATTATGCGGATAATTGCAGCATCGAAATAATGCGGATAACTCTGGTCCCACTCCGATTTTACGACCAAATTACATGTATGCGGATATTATCCGCATAATTGGGTTTATGAAAGGGGTATAGAAGTCCATTTACTTTGCACTGTACATACATGTACTTGGCTGACTTGACATCAAGACAGTGGGCTGTGTATGTACCGGTATGTAGTTCAGGCCATTGGCTTTGGTTCCAAATGTGTGTTGGAAGTATGTCACTTGATTCTTAAAAGCACTTTCAGTGCTGCTAATTGCAGAATACTTGTCAGCAATGAGCAATGTTTCCTATCATTGGGTTCCTCACTAGCACACTGTTTTGCAATTTGCATAACTTTTCTGAAAAATCTTTCTGATGAAATTTTCAGTTTGAAGCTTTCACAATTTCACTCCATTATAATCAAATAATGTTGGTTAGCTGGATCTGATGTCTCAATTCTCACTGAATATAAAGTAGCCTAATTGAAGAAAAATGATAGGAAAATGCTAGAGGATTACATTCAAGTTATTCTCACTATCATTCCCTGTACATATACACATGTGCATACAACAGCAAAGTTTGTGGAAACAAGATTGTTATTATCCATAGGATGTGTGGGGTGAGCCGCCTCTGGGCTCTATTTCCGATTGTCAACATTTCACACAACTGTCAAAACTTTGTGGTTTTTATCTTCATCATGGTCAGGTTTGGCAAGTTTATCAAAAATGAAGACAAAAATCAAGATGTCATTGACAACTATAGAGCACAGGCAAAAATAAAATATAATAAGAATTGATTTCCAGGGGCTACTTTCCAGAACTTGCCTGCCTATTTGTACATGTACATGTAAATCTCCAACATATTAAGCTTTTTAACATTGTAGTGAATGAGGAATTTCTGGGGATCGTTTATAAAGCATTTTTTTTTTTTTGGGGGGGGCTACATTACCCAGCCCCCATGTAATTCTTTCTCTGATACAACAATTTTTAAGGGGTTGGTTCATAGGCTCTGAAAAAATAGAGAGGGGGGCACACTGGTAATCCAGCAAGTTTCCCCAAATAAAAAAAAGAAGAAAATAACCTATTGCACATTGTTTACACTTTAATTACATGTATGTCTGAATATCACAGACTATTAAAACATGAGCTACATGTACATACAATGTATTAAAAAAGTAGACCGGCCATTCATTATTTCATTCCGCCATTTAGAATGGAGACCCTATCACGTAATCATGTCTGTCATGCATTGCAAGCATAATATCACCTTCACAATTTTACATCCTTTACATGCTGAAGTTGATTCTTTAATACATTCATTGAAACAGGCAATACTAATATGAATTGCTGATTAAATGCATCAATCAGGAAATAATTTTGCTTTTAACAAATTTGAATAGCATGTTTGGCCATATAAAAGAGAAAGTAATGTACAATCCTATATGTAATAATATGCCATACACGCATAGCAGTCTTTCAATAATGTTGAGCAAATTGCGATGCGATACCAGAAAAATAATATTCAATAATAATATGCTATTTTTATATGTCACATTTGTTATGTAAATGTAGTCCAAATAATCTTGATTTGCTTTTCAAACTGACTATTAATATTAATGTACTACATGTACTGTATGTGTGTATTTGTGTCTGTGTTTCAGCTTCATTCCGTTGAGTCTTTGCTGTATTTTTGTCTCGCATAGCAGAGCGAGACAGTAGGCGTCGCTTTTCCAACTTGATGGGGTCCATTGCAATGGAATATTAAAATGGCAAAGTTTTTTGATGATGGGGACACTTAATTTTTGGTGTGTGCATTTGAATGGATATTTTCAACCTGTCTGCTATAAAGGTGGATTGCTAAAACTGGCCTGAGCCTCAATTGCCCCTCATTGTTCAATCTTCCCTCATTCCATTCTCTCCACACCCTCCTGAAAAAAAAAATGTTGCGTTTTGTCAAATCTTTACTAATCTTGAGTGGTGACATTCACATGAACTGCGTGTCTCTGAATCGAAAGTGGATTTTCAGTTTTTACTCATTTTTACTACAAAGATTATTATCATTGATTGAAATCATCATTACTTTGATTTCTTTCTTGTATGTATTTCTTCCCAGATCGAGGTTCTCCTACATGTATGTACATTTACATGTACACTGTAATTGCTAGTAAATGTACAACATGTTGCATATTTAATAGTTGACCTTCCATGCATTACAAGCCTAGTATAAATGCCTATGAAACTTGAAACAGTGTATTTCAGTCAGAATATGCATAATGTGAAATCATATCTTTGTATAAAGTTGAATTTGCCTAATAAAATTCAAACAGATTTATTCGTTCCCAAGAGATTTGCACTGTATGATACTTATTCACAGTTGATGTTTTAAAAGAATGGTTTTTTTCCTCTCTATCTCTCCTCACAGGAACAAGGAGGGAAGATTCCCAGACAATGTGGTACTGGGCCCAGTGCATTCATTCCCAACTCAGAGGTATGTAGCTTTTATTTTTGTCCTTCAAAAAAAAAACAACTTTCCAGTTTCCCAAAGAGTTAGTACTCCATCCCTTGTCTTTATAATGGGAGCAGGAAATGGTTGCACAAGTGTTAGAAATAGTTTGGCCCAAAAATAAAATTCTATTATTAAAGGACAAGTCCACCCCAACAAAAACTTGATTTGAATAAAAAGAGAAAAATTCAACAAGCAGAACACTGATACCCCATTCATAAACCCATCCTCCAATTAGCCGCCTAAAAGTAATGCGGATAATTCAATAAAAATTGCATTCACAAACTACGAAAATAATCCGCACTATTTTTACGAGCGCCCGTCCTGAAAAAGGCGGATAATCGTCATGACAACTGCACACGCCCCCTCCGATGCGACTGTTGGAAAAGGGTGACCTTGTGACCGCACCATGGCAATTATCCGCATTATTTGGAAATGCGTTCATAAAGTCAAAATCTGGTCCCGATGCCGCTATTATGCAGATAATTGCAGCATCAAAATAATGCGGATAACTGTGGTCCTCCTCTGATTTTACGACCAAATTATGCTGCTATTAGCCGCATATTTGGGTTTGAGAAAGGGGTATGAAAGTTTCATCAAAATCGGATGTAAAATAAGAAAGTTATGACATTTTAAAGTTTCGCTTCATTTCACAAAACAGTTATATGCCCATCTCGGTCGGTATGCAAATGAGGGAACTGTTGACATCACTCACTATTTCTTTGGTATTTCATTATATGAAATATGAAATATTTTGATTTTCTCATCATTGTCATGTGAAATGAAGTTTCATTCCTCCCTGACCATGTGGAATTCCATTATTTTAACATTTTGTGCTTCAGGCAAGGAGGTCCTAATCATCAAATTCATAAAAATTGAAATATTGTATAATTCAAACAATAAAAAACAAAAGGAATAGTGTGTGAGTGAGTGACATCATTGACTCTCATGTGGATGTAACTGGCTTGTTTATATAACTATTTTGTTAAAAATGAGCGAAACTTTGAAATTTCATAACTCTCTTATTTTACATCTGATTTTGATGAAATTTTCAGCATTGTGCTTGTCTGATTTTTTTCTATTGATTCAAATCTACATTTTTCTAAGTTGGACTTGACCTTTAACAGTAACATTGGAAATTTAAGATTGTAGGAGAAGGCAATATGCAATTGGGTTTGGATGCAGTTGACCTGAAAACTTGAATACCCCAATTTTTAAGTAAATTTGGGATCAAGGTACACACATGATGTGTGTGTATTTCATTTGCAGCTGATATCCTATGTGCTAGATTTCTATCACAGTTTTTTTTATAAGAGGGCAAAAAACAATCAATCCAAAATGCTTAGATGATTTAAAGTATAAGTTTTAGAAATGAAGGGGGGGGAGGGGTGGGGAGGGCAATTCTGCATAAAAATGACTGGGGTTTACTACTTCTCCCCAATTCTAATGGTGATTTTATTCAAGAGATGAATTAATGTTGAAAAATGATATGTATGCAGTAGTAAAATAATCATCCAGAGTATTATAGAATTACATCTATAGAACAGCAAAACAGGATGTGCTTCCAGGAAAACTCTTGTACTTTCTAGTGTGGTAGCTAATAACATCTCATATTCACTGCAACCTCTAATTTTTCCAAGAAATATTCATCATGTGACATTAGTTGTGAATGGAATGACATTCCACTTCCGATTTGACTGGAGTTGACTGAACTCCAGTATATGTATATGATACTGTATATAATATGAGGGCATACTAGAAGCCTGAATTCTTCAGAATTTCCTGGAGTGAGAGAGGTAGGGGGAAATAAATTTCACCTTCCCCTAAAAATGATGCCAGTCCAAATAAGAAAGGGAACTTGGTTGCAGATCTACATGTAATATACAGGAGCATTGCAAATGGGGCGGTGGGGTTGCCCCCCCCCCTCCCAAATAAATGCCCTCAAAAAGGAAAAATAAGGGTGGAAAGAGAAAAGGAAAAGTGAAAGGGGTATAAAGGAAGGGAAGAAGGGCATCAAAGCTTTTTTATTTTCCTTTCCATGTATTAAGTCTACTGCTGTTTTATTTTGATAATGGGGCTATCATCTTTTGGATTAATTAAATCATGTTTCTAAAAATCTAGCATTCATCATCAATTTCTATAAAGAATCTTTATAAATCTTATTTATCATGGATGTAGCTCCTGGTAGAATGTTCATTTTTGCCAATTTAAATATTTTTGATGTTGAAAATTGAACACAAAACACATAAAATATTGCTAGAAGTGTACATTTCACTCTTTTGATGTTTGGAAATTACAACAACAAAAACTGAACATTTTTCATCTTTCCTAAGGTTGGTGACTTTTTGATAATCACAAAAAGAGCTAAATCAAAAAATATTAATTAGAATAGTAAAATTCTATAATTTTCCTCAAAATTTGCACTAATAAGTGTGAACAACAGGTACCTAAAAATTGAACGCATAAACTATTAAAGTAGCAAAATAAACCAATTTTAGATATTAAATCATTGTTGATTAAGCTCCTTTTGGAATAAAACTCTAATTTGCAATCATTTTTTTTTCAAATTGTGATATAGAAGGTGCATTTGATTCCCACCTCTATATTTATATTAAAAAATCCAGTTTGGTAAAAAGTACCCCTTTTTATCAAGCTCTTCATAAAAAATAACCACTTTTAATAGGCAAAGCCTTAAATGTAAAATATAAACGTGATAATGAGTTCACATTGTTCGAGGAAATAATCAAAATTGCTCCAACTGATATATTTTCGCTCACCAATTGTCGAGACTCGGATGAGTCAGGATTAATATTGATGGAAATTATTTGAATGAGAAGTGTATAATGAATGTTGAAAGGTTTGTGGGTTTTACTGGGTATCAAAACCAAAGATCTTGAAAAACAACAGTACATACATGTACATGTAAATGTCCAAAGTAAGGGCATTCTGAAAAGAATAAGTTTATTTTACTCTTCTTGACAGTTGCTCTATAAAACTCTCCAAAGATTTTTGGGGTGAGAGGGGGGGGGGGGGGTCAAATCTGAATGCTCTACATTGCTCTTCAACATATGGATGCACTTTGTAAAGAAGTTTTTAGTGGGATGAAACATGAATATTGATGTGGAAAGCCCTGTGCTAGTTAGGGATGTTGTTTGCATGCTCTAATCAATTCAGGATATTATTGGAAATGGGACGGATTTAGGAGACACTTAACCAATCCCTCGCGTTACGAGTCGGTAGGCCCCCAATGGAAAGAAGCGTTGAGTACCTGGAATTCTGGAAAGATGTGTAATTTTATGTGGAAAAATGTGTGGGTGAAGTGGGACTGGCCATAAACTTGTACAGTACATGCAAAAACAGAATTTATGATCAAAACAGCAATTTGTTTACGTTTGCTGGTGATATTGCACTTTATACAGGTACATGGACATGTATTGTACCTGTTTGTGAATGCAGTTTTAAAATTTGAGTTCATGCATTCAACTCTGAATGGACTCCTTTGCTGTGACCAGTAGGCCTGCCGATGTTGGATTGCTTCAGTTGAGCAAAGAACAAATTCTGAGTTATTCAATCATTTTTTTGGAGATGGGTGCGTTTCCATGGTGTCCTGGAACTAAGGTAGGTGTCTAAATTTAGCAAGACAGAATAAAAAATATATGGATACAATTACAATTATTAAACGGTAACATCTTTAATATTGAGAGAACTGTCTATTTGCTGAATTATAAAAGACATGTGTCAGAACCTATCGGTAAAAGTTGATGTTGACCAAAATAGTTTGAACTGATATAAACAGCATTATGTCAATAATGATATGGCTTCGATTCCAAAGACATGCAGGGTAACCATGACAGGTGAAATCACCTGAAATTTTGTTTTCCTGGATGGTATAAAAGAGAAATATAATGTACAGTGAACGTTAAAGCCCATGCACCATAGGAAATACATTAGGGCGACGGGCGATTTTGCCCTCTTGACAGCTCAAATAGCCCCTAGAATTCCCCAAAAATGCATGCTTTGGGGCGACCATTCTTTCTAGAGCCGCTCCAAGATCTGTGACAAAAACTATCCAAGATTATTAAAAATCAATATTCTAACTCCATATCAGAAAAGTTGATAATAATTGTTTGTTACCCCTACAAAGTAATCCTTTATGATAGAAATAGCCTCCAAAATTTCGCAATCGCCCAAATGTGAAATAGAGATAGCCCCTAAAAATTGAAATTATTTCCTACCCTGCCTCATCGGTTAGAAATGGTAACCTTCCCTTCAAGGGTGACATCCATGAAATAACTTCAATTGTAGGCTTTTCTTTAAAGCCATCTATCTACATGTACATATATATGTACATGTATGTAGAAGTAACCTATTCCAGGACTTGCTTTTATTATTACCCTGACTCCAGCTGAAGCCAGCTTTTTCCAATGCTCAGTGCATTCAAGGAGTTAATACTTCATTTTGATTGGCTATTGAGAATGTCATGTATTATCTCAGGAGTTACCATTGGATGGCAAAGTAACTATACATTAGTGACTTTTATCCAATCAGGCCATGGATCTATAAACAGAAACATTGCACTCATGTGACATGTAACAATAGCAACACTGGGACAAGATATCAACTGGAGGATGTAAGATGCCATTGTTTCATTCTTATCACAATGTCCTGATGTCCTTATGTTTTCCAAGGGGGGAAAATAACCAAGGTTTCTAGGCCAGGTGGTCCAAGCATGCCTGTCATAAACAGGAAAGAAAAGTCCATTTGCAATAGTCATTAGTCTGTATACTTTGTCGCTTTCATGTTTGTATTTGACAATGTTGGTTGAAGTTAGTTGCCTCATTTCTTGCTTTGTCATGCTTAATAATCATGGTACTGTCAAAGTTCTGTCATTGGTCGACCCAAGGAGATCTCCTTGGTCTACTGTCCTATAAATGCACATGTACTTCCAAAAAGGCAACAAACTTTTTTAAAAAATTTTTTCCATGCAAAAAGAAAATCTCTATTCCCAAATCTGAAACTTGAATAAGCATTCTGAATTTGTAATTTTAAACTATCAGTACAGGGGGGGGGGGGGTGAGGATGATGAATGAATGAGTCTCTGTGAGCCCCCCCCCCCCAAAAAAAAAAGGAAAAAAAGACTGAAGTATAAAATCCTAAATTGCAAATTCTGGAAATTCTTGAAGCATATTATTGGAAACGATAAAGCATGACATGTGCACATGCATGTACTGTAAACATCCCTGTCTACAAATTACATGTGTACTAGCGTCAAAATGCAGATTTATGTAAAGCTTTGAATTATTTGAATTCAACTTTGTTTAGTTTGTTTACAAGTAGACCTAGTACTCCTCATCTGTCCCTGTTTATTTTTCTGGCTTCCACAATGAGCGAAGGGATTGGAAACAACTTCCTGGCTTTCTCTCTCAATCCAGGTCCCGATATACCCAGGGGCCCAGGCTGGTAATTTTCCACAAGCAAATAACGGTTGGCCATAATAATCCTAATTGTTTTTATTGAGGTGACTGGATCATACAATTCAAAGTTGAATATGTTGTTTTTTATGCCATGATTTATAAATGATTTTATATGTACATGGACAGGTATTAAAGGGTTCATGTACAGTTCTTCATTTAATGCTGGGGCATTCAACCTTTCTCACTGCTTCCCGCCCCCCAAAAAAAAATTGGAAAGGGGGAGAAGGATACAAAAAAGAAAGAAACCTTTAGAAGTAGTGAAGGGGTTGTATTTTTTATTAATGGCATATTGATAAATCTAAATTATTGATAAACTTTAATATGTACAGCAGGCCTGCAAACTACTCCTTTTTTCCCAGAGTTACCCATTTTTTAAGATTTTTTATCTATAAAAAAAGTTATTTTCAATAAAAAATAAATCAGCCCATACATGTATGTGTGCAAAGGGGTTTGCCTATGCGTATGGTTGTATTAAAAGAGTGTTACAGTTTTTCAACACTTGAAATTTCTCAATGCTAAACCTGTCTTAAATTTAAAAATGTCAGGGAAAAACCCCCGATTGCAGAAAAATTCGTACCGTGTGATTAGCACTCCTTTTTGAATTTTCAAATGTTGGCAGGCCTGGTACAGCAGTACATGTGTATGTATAGGCCTACTCACCTACGAATATGTATAGCTAGATGCATTGGATAGCCCAAGAGCGCCTGATGAAACATCTACATGTATTAGTACAAAAATCAATCTTCTTGACAAGAACACAACCTATTTGTAATTAAGTATTAGGATGAACATGTTCTCCAGAGTAGAGACAATGCTGCACTAAAACATGTTTGGAGGGAGGTAGGACAGAGTGTTAGAAAAAGAAAAATACAGAAGTGGTCATCTTTTCTCTGAATTTTCAGTGATACTACATGTAATTGACAAATTCTGATTTATTTTTCCTATACAATATTTAAAGATTCTTAACAGTAAACAGAGCTGCCAAGTAGTACTGATTTTCAGTATTTAGTACTGAAAAGTGAGAAGAATACTGTTTGTTTCATGTAAAATACTGATTTCTAAAGTTTCAGCTTTAGGTCTCCTATGGTATTTTTTTTAAATATTGATTTCCTCACCGAAATACTGATTTTCAGCTTTAAAAATACTGAAATGTTCTTTATCAGGTTGGCAGGTCTGAGTCAATATTCAAAATAAACTCAAGATACATGTATATTCAACTTCAATAGCAAGAACAAATACATGTCTATAAACATAAATAAGTTTAAGCCGGGAAGTGATCACACATATCCCTTCTTCATGCTTTCCAGTGCAGGATTCCTTCACTGCTTGGATTTTGACCTAGAGTCCAATCAAACCTTCATCACGATTTGTTTCCAAAAGGCAGGCCGCTTCTGCCTCGCCACTGTTTTTCCATTAAGTAATGCAATATGTGCTTCTATTACAAACAACTATCGCCAAGCAATCAAGCATTACAGGATCCTATTTAACGGTGCTACTGCTTCATTGCGCTCCGGCCTCATCATCCCTTAACTACATCCGGAAGCACTTCTTTCTTAATGAATCGCGTGGGCCGATAATTTATTGGGTCCTCCTGCGGTCCTAGCGTGGTCGGCTTTTGCGTCAACACGAGACGATTTGTATACATTGTCTGCCTCAAAATCAGGGTTGGGATAGAAGTAGAAGACGGTAGGCCTATTGATTTGAGCAAAGAGAACAGCAGATTTATTACTAGGGGTCTATTTCAATGTGCATGCCTTTTTTTTTCACTGTACAGTGATGCCTCACTTTGCAGTTAAGTATACTGTCACCAAGAGCAGTACAGAGAAATCAATTTTTTTTAGAGTTGCCAGTCTTCAGGTTTTTTTTTCCTGATTTCAGGCTTTGCATTTTGTACACTATGTACATGTACATTTTAAGTAGGATTTTAATGTGACATGGCAAGCATGAGATTACATGTAAAATAGATCTAATATTAATAATAGCTGGATTTATAAAGCGCTGCTATTATTACCCCGGCTCTAGCTTGAGCTACCATCAACGGCGCTCAGTGCATTTAAGGAAATAATCCTGCCGTGTACCCATTTACCTCAACTGGGTCGAGTGCAGCATAATGTGGATAAATTTCTTGTTGAAGAAAATATACCATGGCTAGGATTCAAACCCACGACCCTCTGTTTGAAAGGTGAGAGTCAGAACCACAAAACCACGACCGCCCACATATTCCAACCGACTAGTCAGTTGAAGATAGGTAAAGAACTTCTCTTCTGTATTTTGATCGTTAGAAGGTTCAACATTTATGTATATCCATAGGCACAGGCATTCATCAGCTATGGAGTAATTAATGTCACCCATTAGGAGGTAGTACAGTATGTTCTCTATAAATGATTGATGACACAACTAAAACCCTGCATGCAAGCCTTATGTTTAATCCATATGCAACAGATGTTAAAATAAAATATGGTGCTTTCATTATCACCCTCTGTTACGATCTTAAACTGTAAACTCCTGCTATAGTGTAACTCGCTCCCTAGCTTATTGAAAATGTGTCCAGTGTGTGCACGCACTGCCTCTGTGTTGCTTGGTACCATTTGTTTGTACACCCGTACACCAACGCACCGGATGCACGCATAGGATCCACTGCATGCACACGTACACGATCGCCTATGATTTGCTCTAAATGAAAAATATGCTGCAGTTTTTTTTACCAGGTTATATGCCTTAAATCTCTTTTATGATGAGAAAGATGTGTTTTTTATAGAACGGACTACAACCCCCACCCCAAAAGAAAAACTTAAGTAGTTGGAAAAAAGAAACGGACAGAGTGTTTGTGCGTGATTATTTTGTACTGAAGTGATTTTCTAGTATCAACTACCCATTCACTGTGCGCTTGTACATTATATTTGCAATAGAACACTTTTACGTGAACTTACCCGGCGAGTTACACTATAAGCACGATTTGCTTATAAGTTCATAACACCCTCTGACTAACAGATGTCTAACAGAACAAATTTTGTTTGCTATTTAAAGTTTTAAGCACCCCTCCACCATTTTCACCATTGTGGAAAACTTTAACCCCCACCCCTCCGCACCCACCTTCTCCCTTTCTTCCACTTTCTTTTTCACAGCACTCCCTGCCTCTGATCTGCCCTTTATGTACAGCTGTCACACACCTTTTCTTCCTGCTGTTTCTGTCTAATACTGAGGCTGATTATTCTCTCTCTCTCTCCTTATGTAAACCCCTGATTGATACATGTATATTTTATTTCCTTGATTGTTAAAGGATAGGTCCACCCCAACAAAATGTTTATGTGAATAAAAAGAGAAAATCAAACATGCATATTAACATTGAAAATTTCATCAAAATCGGATGTAAAATAAGAAAGTTATTGCATGAGATCCCACCCTTGCATGCACAGTTGATTCACCATGTTCAGAGGGTTAAAAGCACCTTTCACCAGCAGTCAAAATAACTGAATTTTTAAAATATATTTTCAGACCATCAGTCTTTAAATCTCAACTTCACAGGGAGAGCAAAGTCTCTCCTTTTGTTCGTAAATCATAAATTTTTACTGATATACTGTAGCACGACCACAATGTCGTCTTCCTACCCTGTCTAGCTTTGATTATGCAACAAAGCCCCAGCTTACCAGCGAAACACTGCATGGGCACGGCGAAAGCCATACTGTGCTTTTAGAGATAAAAAAGGCAGTTTCTTTGGTACTCTGTTCACATCAGGGGAAGATAACAAAAGTATTAAGATTCGTGAATATAAAAAAAGGGTATTATCATTGCATTCCCTCAAAAATATGAACAAATTTGTAAATCCCTGCATTGCATTCAGCTGGTGGATATTGTTTGTGTGATAGACTTTTATGGTGTCAGTGCTGTTTTAGATTTCTAGAAACACTGATACAAACACAATGTTCTACATGTAAACTGGTGGGCCATGTGTTGTTATGATACATTCTTCAAGATTGGGGCTTTTCTCACTTTAAGTATATGAACATTTGCAGGTATTCCAACAAAAAAACCCCTAAAAATCTGGGCATTCTGGATTGTGAAACAAATATGCGGGATATAGGCCTACATGTAAAGTAGATTACAAAAGAAAATAAATGAAATAGATGTTTATGCTTCACTGAAAATAAAGGGAGTTGTATTTAGAAATTTTGATGCTGCTGTGAAATAAATTTATAATCAAGACAGAATGTCGACATACAAGTAATGTTGCTCTTGATTGCCTGATATTGTATTCCATTAAAAGCTCAGTGAGTTTTCTACCCATGAAGCGTGTGTTGTCATGAGTACGCATAGAGCTGCATACAGTATGTATTATGAACAATTAAATGCCTTTGACATTCAGGTTGACCATAGTATAATGCTGCGCTTCCATCAATCTCATCTAAATCACATTGTTAATGCTCCAATTAATGCCCCAAATCTCAAAGTGGGTCTATTCGCTTCTGTTTTTTATAGTCACATTGTATTTCTTTTCATGTAGCCTATATGCCATTAACATATTGCCTCTGAGTGCAGGAATATATGTGTACATACAAGAACATAATTGTAAATTAGAAGAAATGCATAGAAAAGGAGGTGCTTTAATATGGATTTTGATTGCCTTTTTATTTGTCTTGTCATACATGTACATGTACTGTAGTTTACTACCCCCCCCCCTTTCCCTCCTTGAAAAAGATGGATAGGAAAAAAATTATCAAAGAAAACAAAAGTAAAAGTTCAGGAGTTGAGATTTCGAGATTATCTTTCCATATTATAAAGACATTAACTTTTCATATTAACATTTATAGTCCAGTCTGCCATGAGGATGCATGTACCATTGCATTGTCAGCCCAGTCAGTTTTGAACTACAGTGAATAATATCATCATTAAATTTTAATGGTTGTCCTTAAAATAAACTTTAAAAGATAGCTTTCATACTGCTAATTGTAAGTTCTAGCCAGGTGACTTCTCTTGACTCTTGTTTTACAATCTCAAACTGACAAGACAACAGAGGTACATGTACATACATGTATGGACCATGGCTGTGCTAATGACCCAGGTGCTCTCTTATTAAAAGTGGTCATACCAGTAATAAAATTCAGAATAATTCAACATTCATTTGAGAGACCAGCATAGTTTACCTGGTACTGTCATTTCCGTTTCTGTTGGCAGTGAAGGACAGATGTGACACTTGGTGCTTTCACACCTGAACAAGCAGAAAATACCAGGGGTCAATTTCATAAAAATAACTTCTATGATGAACTTTGTCATGCAGTGTGAACCGGCCTAAATTTCTTCTTCTCATTGGCTGTTTAGTATTGAAGCTGCATGGTACATGCTGTTGCCATTGGATGGCAAAGTTGCAATAATAATTTTCCTTGAAATCATGTTTGAAAAACCTGAAATTATGCATTAATTTTTTTTTTAAAGTCAGAGAGATACAGACTGTGCAGAAACAAATAACATGTTTTTCCCAATTAGAGATATAAAGCAAAAAGAATGCATATTGCGTTCTTTTTTTCTCTCTTATCTTTTGCTCACTCATACAGTATTTAGGACTTGTTATTTGTAAATGTTTAGGCAGGTTTGAATGTTGAAAAATATTATTAAGACATGAAAAAATAATGTAAACGTATTTTTCCTGAGCAGGATGGTATGAATAAACCTTTTTTGTATTCAGGAAAAAAATATTTACATGACGTTTGAATTCCAAAATATTTTCCTCATGACAAAATTGTCATGGTTTATCTCCATAGCAAAAGTATTTGTTTCCGATACCAAAACAAACGTTTTTAAGGGAGATGAAAACATTCCTTGTCACGCAGTGGACTATGCTGTGTACTGCATACATGTACATACATACCGGTAGTCTTAATAGGGTCTCATTTCCTATTAGACGTGTCACAATAACAAAACAAATGAACAATTTCTATACCAATAGCCAATTCTAAATGTTATTGCAAAATTGTTGTAACAATTAAGCTTTATAAAATGCACCCAAGCAACCCATTTTGGTTCAAGAGTTTTGGTTTTTGTCTCACCTGCGAAGCAAAGTGAGACTATAGGCGCCGCTTTTCCGACGGCGGCGGCGACGGCGGCGGCGGCGTCAACATCAAATCTTAACCTGAGGTTAAGTTTTTGAAATGACATCATAACTTAGAAAGTATATGGACCTAGTTCATGAAACTTGGCCATAAGGTTAATCAAGTATTACTGAACATCCTATTAGAGTTTCATGTCACATGACCAAGGTCAAAGGTCATTTAGGGTCAATGAACTTAGACCATGTTGGAGGAATCAACATCGAAATCTTAACCTGTGGTTAAGTTTTTGAAATGTCATCATAACTTAGAAAATATATGGACCTAGTTCATGAAACTTGGACATAAGGTTAATCAAGTATCACTGAACATCCTGCATGAGTTTCACGTCACATGACCAAGGTCAAAGGTCATTTAGGGTCAATGAACTTTGGCAGAATTGGGGATATCTGTTGAATTCTCATCATAACTTCGAAAGTTTATGGATCTGATTCATGAAACTTGGACATAATAGTAATCAAGCATCACTGAAAATTTTGTGCAAGTTTCAGGTCTCATGATTAAGGTCAAAGGTCATTTAGGGTCAATGAACTTTGGCCGAATCAGGGGTATCTGTTGAATTACCATCATAACTTTGATAGTTTATTGGTCTAGTTCATTAAACTTGGACATTAGAGTAATCGAGTATCACTGAACATCCTGTGCACGTTTCAGGTCACATGACCAAGGTCAAAGGTCAATGAACTTTGGCCGAATTGGGTGTATCTGTTGAATTACCATCATAACTTTGAAAGTTTATGGATCTGATTCATGAAACTTGTACATAAGAGTAATCAAGTATCACTGAATATCCTGTTTGAGTTTCAGGTCACATGATCAAGGTCAAAGGTCATGTAAGGTCAATGAACTTTGGCCATGTTGGGGTTTTTTGGTGAATCTCTGTAAGTTTATTGGTCTAGTTCATAAAAAGTGGACATAAGAGTAACCATGTATCACTGAACATCTTGTGCGAGTTAGAGTAGTATTCAAAGTCAGCACTGCTGCTATATTGAACCGCGTGATGCAGGTGAGACGGCCAGAGGCATTCCACTTGTTAGCTGATATTCAGCTTCTTTTTTTTCTTTTATTTCATGTATATCTATCATCTAGAATAATTTCAGCATATTTTGCACAAATTCATGGAAGCTTTCTCAACGTCAGTTTTTTTTCAGCTCTTTTCAGCTCTTTTTGATTTGTGATCACTCGTACCAGATTTTCCATATTGTTGTCGTTATGTTGCCGCCGCTCACATTACTTTGATGGCTTGCATTCATCCTACACATCAGGTCCAGATGACTGACTGCCAGTGCTATTTAATATGAAAGAATTATAGCCAGATAAAACAAGCCTAGTTTAAGCATCCACTACCCCGCAGTATTGAGGTGTGATTTTGAATTAATTTCCCGAGAGGGCATGCCATTGAGTGGGAGGTGACCCATTATGCTCTAAATATTATTCTTGACCTATCGGCTATTCTATTATTGACAATGACGTGGTAGTAACAATGTAATATTAAAATCCCTCTGCTTTAATGTAGATTATTAACTTAATGCTCTGGTGAAAGAGTTTGAAGGCCTATTCATTACATGTATTCAGCTGACGGTTCATAAATTATGTCAAGTGAAGCCGTATCTTCAGTAAAAATCTTGGTACAGTACTCTTACTTACTAAACTTACTATGGATTTTTTTTTCAGATCAGATGTATTAAAATCCACAATGCATGCTTTTGATTGGCCAAAAATAAATTCACATGTGATGTTAAGAGTTGCATTTCAGTGTCAGAGTTGCATTTGAATTTTATAGTGACTGTGTTGAATTTTAAAGGTGTACATGTATTTGATTTCTACATGTATATTTCACCTGCGAAAACTCCCGGATCTATATGTAATAGCGGTAAACCCATTGGGGAGTGTGGTCATGCTTTCAAAGTGCAGTACCCTTTCTACACCATTCACAGCCTACATCTGCATACATGAAAAACAGTTCGCTCAGGCCTGCTGCTGCTGGCAATTATGAACTTGTCCGAAAGCTCCACCACAGTCCATTTCCTGATTTTTCCAACAATTTCAATATCAATCAGAATAATGCAGTGGAAACAATTTTTACATGATTTGAAAGATATATAGGAACTACCATTTTATAATGTTGAAATTATCATCTACATTGCCAGAGTGCTTGTGTACTGATTGAAAGTTGCCTTAGCAGCGTAATGTAAAGTCTATGATGGAAATTGATGACCAGTGCTCTTCTTGCTCTAAATGGTGTTTTTTTATGAAGCCTACAGTATTTTTCTTTCCAAAAATGGAATGAAAATGGAATTTGAAAATGGAAATCTGCTCATTATTTAGGCCAAACTAATACATCAAACATCCCTACATGTACTACCATTCTAGCTCTATACAACTGGGGGCTTCAGAAGCTTTGAATACTAAATGGTGTTTCTGCGGAAGCCTATATTTTGTTCCAATTGTATTTATAAATGGAAATCTGCTCATTATTTAGGCCAAACTAATACATCAAACATCCCTACTACAATCCAAATGGGGCTTCAGAAGCTTTGAATACTTCTGTTACTTCAGAAGATTTTTTTTGTCTCCTGTTACATTCTATGGTTGATAACTCTGCAGCCTTTTTCTTTCAAGGAGATTTCATGACTATTTCAAATCTCATGAAACTTTCTCTTTTCTTTTTTATGTTTGTTTTTTACAGATACAGGGAGTTGAGAATGGCACAGATGAGCAGGTTAGTTGTATTTTGTAATAAATGTAATTATATTCAGATCTGAGTCACACTTTAAATGTTTGTGAAACACCCCCTTAAGTTGTGGTGTCTTTAAAGAGTTACATGTGACAATAGAGTCATGCTTAAATTCCCTGTTGCTTGCGGTGTAAACCTTCTCTCCGCATTGGTGAAAATGTCTTGCCAAGAGTAATGCCAATAATAATAAAATGCACATTATAGTTGTGTTACATGTAGGCATTTAAGCATGACTCTAATAAAGACACACTTAACTCTTTTGTGAAACACCTTCCAAGAACAATTTGAACAGTACCATTGATGTTGATTGACCAGTTTTCACAATTTCAAGTATTTCATTATTTTGTGCAGAACTGATATATTATATGTGATGCAAAACCCAAAATATGCAGTTAATGGGGGCTTTTTGCAACTTTAACTGTATGAGGGCTACTTGAGACATTTAGGGACAACTCACTCTTTGATATAAAGTGTCTTTCCTTCTGTTACCAGGAGAGTGTTATAATTTATATTATTTTACATTCAGCCGTAGCATATTTCTTTTGCTGTCCTCTTTGTATGAACTCATTCAATATTGAAATCCGTTCATTCCCTAAAACTTTGAACTATATACATGATTTTTCCTAATGAAGAAAATGTACAAATCTGTAAGTGACAAAGTGCTAATAATTCCTTCTTGTGCCCAGCTGTTTTGGTTTTGTTGTGGAAAGGTTGCCAATATTGGTTTGCCAGGATGATTTCAAAATCACCACAAAATGTAATGAGGTTTATGATTCCCGAAAATGTTAATGATTTTGCTGTACTGAAGTGTGTCGCCCTGGGACTTTCTCTTACTGAGTATTACAAAATAACCAAATTAGATTCCATACCCAAACTGGGGAGTGTCTCATATGACACAAGCAGTCAGTGATGTTCCCTGGCAAATTTGCTCTTAGCCAATCAAATGCAAGGATTTTGGTAGCTTGTAACAACAGTCGTTGAAATTCACTGACTGCATTGTTTCATGAGACACTACCCTGATCTGGGATCGAATCCAGGGTAGCCCAGTATGCGTCACCCTCGATGTTCCCAAAGCCAGAGTTACAAGAGAAGCAGTCACCAGTTTGTGTCGATCTGCCCCAGAAATATAGGAAGCTGCCATTCAGATTGACGAAATCTCACCAGTTATACCTGTCGATCTTGCACCAATCTACCCCCCCCCCCCCCAACTTTTTCCTCAACCTGCACATTGTTGTTGTCTTGCATTGTTTGGATCGAGATCTTTGTGGTTTAAAAGTGTGGCACGGGACACCTCGGGATTTAGTTTGGTATTAATCGGTTGTTGGATCATCACGGATGATGAAAGCTTCTCCACTGTTTGTTTGTATTAAACCATGTCAAGTTTCATTGCTGACATTGTAACGGATCTTGCAGTATCTTTCCAGGAGTTCTTCTCGTGCCTTGCCATAGATCTGTTTCTCTGCCGTGCATGTGACACCAGTATTGCCGATACCCATCAGGTTTCGTTCTAGTAAATTTATAGAGATCACGCATTCATACAGAGGGTTGACATGGACTCTGTGATACCACTGTAGCTTTGTACATAAACATCTAGTAATATACATCCACTAAAGAGAATTCTAAAATCACTTGAAGAAAACACCTTTATAGTTTGATCAATATCTGCATCTTGACTTGTACAAATTGCATCTTGGAGCAGAACATGTGTTCAAACACCTTTTAGTAACTGCAAACATCTTCTTTGAAGAAGTGTTGTGCTTCTTACAGTGTACAAGTAGTTATCCTTTTTATGCTTCTCTACTGAACTTCAGTATGTGTTTCTGACATATTTTGATATTAAATTGGACATTTTGATTGGAAAGATCTATTGAAAGTTTGTCAAACTTCACTCTCATCAACATTCCAAGACAGTGTCCTTTGAGCTACATGTACTTGGGATTGGGCATTCAACCCTCTTTAGATCATCCTGCAGGATGTCACTGATTTGTTGAAACAGTTTGCATTCAAGCCTTACTGCATCATTTAGCATTTTTAGAGGAATCCTTTTGAAAGTTTCACTTCAACCTGTAAAGTTTGTCCTGTATGCTATGTATTGGGCAACTGGGCGATTTATTTCATATTTTTAAGCTGGAATAACTCCAGTGTCAGAGTTTTGATGATCTCCTCCTGGTTTGTAGCAAGATAAATAATAAAATAAACATGGAAGGCCCAGATTGTGAACCAGAGTCTGTTAATTGGGAAATTTGCAATGAATCGTACAAGTTCCAGAATTTAATGGTATGTTTATCTCTATTATCTTTTAAATTCTATACCTTCGTTTATCAGATGTCATTTATTCATTAACATTCATGACATTCAATCCATTTCCCTGTTTTGTCGTACCCAGTCACAAATTACTGAGGTTACTTGGTATTATATCTTGGCTATTTTTGCCCTGTAAGCCCAAGAATCTGTGTGTTCCATTAACAATTAAGGTTCTAATAACCAGCAACAACTTGAATTTGAAGTATGCCATCAACCTACTTTCTTGTTGGTCCATTTGGGAGACTTCTAAAAATAGCATTATACGGTTGCCCATCCGTATCACTTGACTCTTCCTAGCCTTGCTTGAAATAACAATAGGATATGGTCCCTACATTGTAGATTACATCAGTAATATAAAAACCATTTATAATGGGAATCATTATTTTTCTGATCGAGGACACATTCACAAAATTTTCTACATTCAAGTTTCTGTTTCAAACATATTTGGAATTATCTGGGAAAAACATTATGTTTCTTAAGATGCCTAACTGCCTATTCAAATATGCAGGTAAACTTGCTCATTGAAAGTCAACTTTCCATATTTGTATTACTTGCCCAAGTCGAGGCAGTAATTCCAATATTGATATAGACCAGATTGTGCAAAATGTTTATTCATTCATTCAAATGAACATTCATCTTCCATTTCCACGAAATATCGCCTTTCAATGTTATTTTTTCAGAATCATTTTGTCTGAATAAGCAGGGTTTTTTTACGGAAGAAGGCATGACTCCTTATAAAAGATAAAGATTTTATTAAATCAAACAGATTCCTTCAGTTTGGTATTTTTTGCGTATACATGTAAGTATTGAAAATACATGCATGAGGGTGACTGGTGCCGTTTCACCCTAAATGACAGTCCAAATCGCTTCAAATTGTACAAATTGATTGCTTTGGGGTGACCATCGTGTCCACAGTTGCCCTAAAATTTTCCTCTTTAAGAAATTATTTATTCAAGAAAGTTTAGAAATGCTTTTTATACAAAAGAAAGAGAGAGCATACTTGCATAGTTGCATGTTGCACAAAAGTAGCCCTTGAAATAAAGATATCCCATCTGAAATTGCCCAAATGTGAAAAAGAAAATAGCCCATAAAAAATAAAAATGAATTTCTACTGTGGTACATGTATATTTTGAATCCTTGACCAGTGAAAGAGAGTTTCCTTTGATAAATACTTTTAATGTAGTTGTACTGTATGCAGGTTTTCATTATTTGTTATCTTTGACATGAGTTGTGTTTATTTTCTGGTTTCCCCTCATCATTCTTATTTCTGACTCAGAATGTGATTGAAAACAAAACTACAATGCAGATAATAAAAGATAACTTCATTTCATCGCCTAAAACTGTCTGGCTAGCATTGATTAGGATGACTATTAAAGTGATTGGTTAACATTGGTTTGACTTTTAAAAATTATGAGCTAGAAGGTCACACTTGTCACCTGTGTCTGTGATATAAAATGAAGCCCCAAAAAAATTGCGTTCGAAAATAATTATTTAGTGCTTCAAAAATTGAAATATAAAGTGACCGGAAACACCATCTTAATTTCATCCCATGCACTTATGTTTACTCTTTAGGCGTCTATAAGACACCTAAATACAAATCGGGGTTTGCCTTGTAGTTTTAGCTTTTCATTCTCAATAATGGTTGTTTTCAGGGTTTATTAGTTCTAATACATGCACTTGTACACATGTTCATCTTGGTTTGAGAATTTTTTAAATCGGCTGCTCACAAAGTTAAACAATGTTGTTAAACATGGAAATACATAAATGTACCAGTGTAGGAATTACTTTTGGGCAATGGGCAATTTCACCCTCAAGACAGCTAAAATCACTCTTCAAATTTGCAAAATTTAATGCTTCTGGGCAATCACCTTTTCTAAAATTGCTTTTTGGTCTGCCACAAAAATACATACATATATACATGTAGAGCAGAGTAATGAGATATGATTTTACAGCTTTAATTGATTGTTGAACAAAAAATAGCCCCCAAATTTAGAAATCACGCCAATAATGTGGCAAAAATAGTCCTAAAAATTTACTTCCCTGATATACACAAGGCCCATTTATTATGAATTTATTTCTTGCACGCATATAGTTATCTCCACCCAATTCGTACTTATATAGGCCCTACAAGTATAAAAAGACCTTTCTATTTAATCACAAAATGCATGATACATTCTAGATTAAAGAAATATAAGTGGTCTTGCACATGCATTCTCATTTCTACCCTTTTTAAACTTGTGAATTTAAAACTAATTTCACAAAGTATGTTTGCCTAAAGATGGGCTGTCAAATGATACCGGCTTCTTTATCATAATCAAGAACATACTCTTCGTTCGCATGATGATCCTGGGGCCTGTAACACAAAGTTAATAGCAATGATCATAGAAAATTTTTCTATGATTGATTGCATTGACTACAGTGTACAATCAATCGTAAAATCATGCGTCCGATCAATCGCTATAAACCTTTGTGTTACAGGACCCAGAACATACTCTTCGCATGATGGTCCATTAACTGAAAACATGCTATTTTTTACTAGGTGTAGACTTTGGTCCATTCAAGTTTTAGTCGAAGGGGATTTTCTAATGTGCTATTTCACAATAGTACTTGTACTATGTATGTTATGGTTTTACTGTTTCATGCCGACTACATGTACATGTATATTTCGTATCTTCGATGACATGTTGAGCATTATAGTTCTGCTATCGTTATTTGTGAATACGGAAACATATATTTTTGCAACTTGCTCTTATAAAAGAAACTGAAGACACTGCAGTTGTAATAGAAGGCATGGGAGTTGATGATGATGTACAGGTACTGGAAGAGTTTATACTGCAAGGGAGGGGAGAGGCTGGTGATATGCTGATTGGTATTCAGTTATTTTGAAGGCTCTGTTATCGATGTCGGATAATTACAATTATTAGATTAAAATCTGATAATGTTTTCTTGCACAGTATTTGCAGTCAGCAATCCATTTTGCTTGGAAATTGGTTCAAGGACTCTGGCATTGCTTTATTTTCTCGTGGTCATGTGATATGCATTTGCCATTCATTCTTGTATTTTGATTTCATATACCTCAAAGCAGTTTCCGTTGGAGGTTTTATTGCACGAGGATAAACCACACTGCAATTTCAAATCTCCAATAAGATAGATCACACCTTTTTTGTAATCATTTTTTTCTGTAGAGAACTGTTTTCTTCCTAAGCAAAATAAGTTTGTAGTGTACTTTGTTATGTCACAACTCTAAAATAGAGTTTTGACATAAAGGTTTTAACTGCTCCCCTTGACATTCTGCATGGCACAGCCCTTCTGAGAAATCAAGTCCAAGTTTGATTAGCTTCAATTTCAGTTCATTTTCTCATATCTTTCTAGTATACATGTATTATCTGAACTGCAAATTCATCATTGTATCACTTTATATTTTCTTATTGTACGTAATATAGGTGCGGGAAATCTTCACCGATGTATTTGTACAGAACCAAAGACTGGACCACCTCACTGCGGTGATGGGCCTACATCCTCAGTACCTTGCCGCTTTCTGCCGTACTCAAGACTTCATGCTGCGAGGGAACGGACCCCTTCCATACGACTACAGGAATTACATTGCCATTCTTGTAAGTGTCGTTATCTTTTTGTTTCAGTTGTTACAATTTGTTTTATCTTGTAGGGTTGGCTCAGTGGTAGAGCGCCCGCCTCATGAACAGGAGGTCATGGGTTTGATCCCTGGCTGAGTCATACCAAAGACTTAGAAAAATATTTATCTTTACCTGCATTCAAATAAAAACCAAGTTAAAATGTTTAATATCAAAACAAGTATAAAAGTCAAATATGAAAACAGTTACTGTCAATTTTCTTCCTTTCTGCTAAAAATAGTATGTCCATGTGGGCGTATGATATTAAGATAAAGCTTGTTCAGAAAATAATGAATTTGTATTTCAGATAATTTCCTCTTGTTTTGAAAAGGACAAAACTGCTTTTTTCACAGGTATTCTTTAAAAAAAAAAACCTTGTTATCATTGCTATTTCCCCTGAGCATCTTAGCATCTTGCATGTCAGATCTACATCTTGAGCAATCAATGAAAGGAGGAAATTAAGATGCCCTCCCATGCTCCATGGTCAGAAAAAAAATATTTGCCTTTTCTTAGGTGTAATAAGATGCACAACAACAGAACACGGCATTGGCGGTCCTATAGGGCATATATATTGATGCAGGAAGGATGTGTACATGTAGTATGGGAGGCGAGAGGAATGGTGAAAAGGGGGAGACTGTAGAAAGTAGATCTGGAGGGGGGGGGGGTACATGTACATGCCTGATTTTGGAAGGTTGTGTAGTTTGGAAAGATGAAAGGGGGAGGGGGAAGGGAAAGAAGGGGAACTGTTAATAAATAGGCCTATACCTACCCTTATTTGCCGGGACATGATCATTAAGGTTTATGTGGAAACTGGTGGATTTATTTCAAAAGGGGAAGGAGGGTGAAGAGCAGTGAAGAAAAAGAGTTGGGCTGTTCTTATTTTGAGTGGGAGTAACCACTGCAGCTGTATAAACCTCTATCGCTACCTTCACTCAAGTGTTGTGTGAACGATTTAGGGGAGCACTTGAGTGGAGCTCATGCTTTTTAATAGATTAAAGTGAAGCCTTCAAAAAAATAATTAATTCTGATAAATGCTATTATTTATGCGTGGATTGACTAGTGACACCCCCCCAAAAAAAAAAAAGATAATGTATTCTATTAGAATGGATAAAGTGAATAGAGCCCTATTTGTTTGGACAATTTTCTAGCATTTTTACACATTTCTCTTTTAATAGCATCATACATGTAATAATAATAATAGACATTTGTTTATCTACCTAGAAACTATCTATTCCAAGGCACATTGTTTTTATTAGTATTATTATTATTACCCCGGCTTTAGCTCAAGCTGCCTTTCAGCGCTCGTGCATTCAAGGAATTAATCCTGCCGGGTACCCATTCACCTCACCTGGTTCGAGTGCAGCACAGTGTGGATGAATTTCTTGCTGAAGGAAAACATGCCATGGCTAGGGTTCGAACTTACGACCCTCTGTTTGAAAGGCGAGAAACAGAACCACTAGACCGTATGACGTGCCCATCGTAGAAGATTATTATTATAGGGTATTTGATTCTTTGCTTTTTGAGGGGTATGCAAAGGTGCATTGAAAAAGAAATTGACACAAACCGTGTATATCAGAAAGTCTACAGAATATAATGAGGGCAAGGATATTATTTCCATAGTCACCACTTTAACAGGCTATCTATTATTGCTTCATGCAAGATGGCTTCTAGGTCATGCAAGGGTGGATATTTGTTCGGCCCATTTTCTCAAGGTTCCCGATGAATGATTTCACTTGGTGCATGTATTACAATGTCATATCAAAATAAAATGTTCTTCAAATGTGTAAAAAAACACATTGGGCAATAATTGTCTCTGTATGACCTTAATTAGAGCAGCAGAAAATAAAAACAGGGGTATGGCTATTTTAACATTTGATTAAGAACACACCATTTTTTTTCAGTTAAAAAGTAAAGTAGAATCAGTGCAAGCAGAAAAAGGGAGCATTTTAATGTGCCTTCATGAGAACCAGGAACATTTACACAGATTTCAGCAGCTTATAACAATTGTGTAGGAATTAGTTTTAAAAATATTGTTGCCTTATGAGTAGCCCCCCCCCCCCCTCTTGGGCTCTTTAACACAAAGGTTTGCATTCATTATAGCAACAGCCAATCAAGATCCTTGTGCCATACACATTTTTGCAACCCACAAAACCAGGAACAAATCAGAATTACCCTTTTATGTATTGGCAATCCATTGCAAACCTTTGTGTCACAGGACCCTAGTAGTTCTCTCAAGTTCAAGGAAATGGCCGGCATCGGCAATATCCGATGGGACCACGGTACAAAATTCACAATCCGATGAATCCAACATACAATTCTCGTAAACTTATTTATCCATCACGTGTACAGATGTCACCTTACCCCATTTGTATTAAACTTTGAAGCAATTCGTAGCAATGTTTTGCCCAAAGGTATGACATGCAATCAGACTGCCCTGGTACATGTTTTGGCCTGGGTTTGTTTTGTTTGAAGAGTCAAGAACAAGACCCCTGTAACATGAAGCACAGCAATTGATTGGTGTTTGGATTTCTATGATTGATTGCAATAATTATTGTGCATGATCAATAGTAAAATTCAACCCCACGATCAATCGCTTAGCTTTATTTTACAGGCCCCTGGTGACCTCAACTGTTTACCAGAAGGGCTGTCTGCACCAGCCTGAGTTTTAAAATTAGCGCGCTATTTTTGATCCGGCAAATTATCCCGATCTGATCAATCTCAAGATTATTTGTAATGGAGACACAATTAACACGCTGGTTCGTAGGATCAATCTCGAGGTTGCAATCCAAAGTCAACCTTGGATTATTTGCAAAATAGCGCGGTATTGTACGAATTATCCCGCTAATTCGCAGGTGCAGACGCAGTCGGGATTGTTTATTCATGTTGTCAGACCATAATGCATCGATGCCTCGCTCGAGCAGGAATCGCTCTTACGATGGTGGAGACGAGAAGGGGTTTCTTGAATCTCGAGATTAATCGCGAAGAGGGGCAATCGGGCTAAAATCTCGAGATTGAGCAAACTCGGGCTGGAGCAGCACTGCCTAGAGAGTTATTAATGAAATTCGACTTTGGTCAAGGTTATTAAAATGGTGAACTTGAGTCTTGAGTTGAGAGAGCAAGCCAGGGTAATCTTGGCTGCTGGAAATATACTGTACATGTTAATGCATTGTGGTCAGATCATAGAGCTATTACAGATCTATCCTACATGTACCTGTAGCTGAGCTGCTATTAAAGGGTGGATCCATGATCAAAGCCCTTTTGGGGCAAACAAAAAAATCTGAGTCTTGAAATGTTCATTTTGTACAAATCAAGAACAAATAATTGCATCCTTTTCCCTTTTATATTGAATATTGAAAATGTGAATAGACAGAGAATTTGCTGCAGATTTGCAAAACTTCTCATAATTTGGAACACTACTAATGTGTGTGTGTGTTTTTTTTTTTTTTTGGGGGGGGTTATTCTGAGTATTTCTTTTTTTAAAACTGGCAAAACACACAAAATTTGAACGATTCCTGCCGTGTATAATTGTTTTATAATAGATCTTCGAACAAATACTATTCTGGGAGCTGGACTGCAGTGGCTTTTACATACCTGCCCTTAAGCTTTGTATTTGGGGTTATTTATATTAAATAAATCACCCTCCCTGTGAAAACCCCCATCATTTGTTAAAAGTACTTGTAGAGCATCTTTAGATCTTCAGATCGGGATTACATGTATTTGTAAATGGCTCGATGATTGAAAACTCAGGCTCAGATGGCCCTCGCTCCTGTGTTACGTGTACTTGACAATAGCAATTTGATCGCCCAGATAATCATTGGTGGTGGTGATGACGACGATGACGACAAGGAGAAGGATCATCATGATCATGATGAGATGATCATGATGATGGTGACTGATGATGATTAGTGTTGCTCATGATTTCAATCAAGGCCTTTATCAAATCTATATGCATGTATTCATACCCTATCTACTGTACAGTACTTGTGGCTGTCATTTTTATTCAGCCAAAATTTGAAATGTCATATTTTTTAAAATATATTTTTAATGATTTTTTGATGCCATTTGTTTCAACTTGTTATGGTGGTGGACTTAACCTTTTTAATGTTCTTCTGCATGTATCCCTCTATACTTTTCCCCCTATTTTCATCTGTTTCCACTTGTGGCACTCCTATCCCCATTGTCCATTCACTTTGCTGTTCAGTAAACCCCCTCCATCTCCCCCACCATGTCCCCCACCCTCTCCCCTACTCTGTCTGTCACCCTCTCCACCCACCCCCATCCATTCACCGCACATTGTTGTGTGACGGAAAGTTGCATGTGACATTCACGTGCTGGAAACATTTCCTGTCATTATAGGCTACATGTAGGTTCGTTGTGAATGCCATCTGTACATTATCAGGCTTCCTATCGGACAATAACCTCTACTCAAGTTCAACATGCAAATTAAAGGCCTCTGGGATATAATGTACATGTATGGATACCTGTACTAGGCTTTCGCATCACAGAAATAAATGTTTCAAACTTTCAAAGGCTATAATTGGCACGTGGCAGCAAAATAAAAAACATCGATCTGTTTTTTTTTCAAACCATCCTCCTTAGACTGTATCGAATACATGTACATATGGAAAAATACCGTTACCTAGCTGGAAGATTATTTATCATATTATCTCCAGAATTTTGGTGAATTTCAGTGTATTTCTGTGTTTATTATTGTGCATTATGCATTTTTGTTTTGTATACGGTCTATACTCTCCATTGACCCAGACCTCTCGCAGTATGTACATGTAGGCCTACATGTTACCAGTATATGATCTTGCAGTAACAGTGTATTGGTTTCACACATTTGGGGGATTTCATTTTTTGCCAAAGGACTAGCTCCTATTTTGCCTCTCTTTCATTTAGTCATCTTTAGCGATTTCCAGATTTCAAATAATTTTACATATTTTTGCTCATTTTTCAAATGGTTGTGAATTAATATAAGAAGAATTAAGTCCACCCCCCCTGTTGAAACAATGTCTGACAATGTTTTATCAGCAGCACCTTGCCAAAGTTTGAACTTATTTGTGAGCAGCTTTTCAATTTTCATTTGAATTTTAAAAATAAAGTTTTTATGATCTATTGTTAAATGTAGGCCCACCTCTCATGGTCAGTCAAGGTCTAACATACGGGCCTATACAGTCTACAGATAAATGTATTCCTACCCAGTGATCAATACAGAAATAGGTCAGTTGGACTGTTACATGTAAAAGTCAGCCATCCATCAGCCGCCTGTTGGTCACTATCGCCAAAATTATCTCAACAACAATAAATACAATGTGGGTCAGGAGGTGAACAGATTATTTTTACATTGGATATGAATTGATTTAATAACCTCCTGTGAATTTGTAGGCCTGCATGGCCCAGATTTAGTATTAAAGGGGTACTCCAGGCTGAAAATATTTTTATCTAAATAAGTATTAAAATTCACTAAGTAAAATATTGAAAATTTCATCAAAATCTGATAACAAGTGACAAAGTTATTGAATTGTAAAGTTTAGCAATATACAGTTAAATGCATGTCATCATGAATATTCATTAGATGGGCTGATGATGTCACATCCCCACTTTCATTTTTCTTATGTTTTTGTATGAAATCATAATTATTTCGTATTTTCATGTGAATCATAATGTCTCCCTAATAATAAAGTTGCTGCAAGAATATATAATGCACTTAATCAGTTGTCATTCCAATATTTTTGGTTCCTGGAGGAAAAAAATGAATAAACCCAATTTCATGTAATAAATTGCAAAATGAACAAGTGGGGATATGACATCACCAGTTTACTCATTGAATATTCATAAAGACATGCCTAGAACTGTTTATAGTAATACAAATATTGAAAATGACATAACTTTGTTATTCCTTGTCTGATTTTGATAATATTTTCAATATTTTATTTATCTCATTTTCCTCATCTTTTCAAATCATATTTTTTCTCAGCCTGGAGTACCCCTTTAAAGGCATTCCTGTCCAGTGCAGTGTAGCACCTACATGTACACTGTAGGTGGGACATTCAGCATAAACAATATTCATAATGATCTCCTCTTCTAAGTTACAGTACAAGCATATTTCTCAAACCAGTATTCATGACAGCCTTACAGGTCACGTCAAGCATAGAAAAAAAGTTGATTTTAATTTTGAAAAAATATTAAAGACATGCATTGTAGGCCTACTCGCTTGATTCGTCTCTTTCTATTCTATTAAACATTTTTTGCTTGGTTGGACTTGACCTTTAAGATTGGTCCGGCCCCACCCCCCATCATTTAAAAAGGAAAAAAGAGAAAATCTGAAAGGGAATGAATATCCTATGAGCTTGTGACTCTGTTTGTACTACTCTATGAAAACTGGACCCAAAAGGTGTAAATGGTCCAGTAAACATTGTTTGCCAAAAGGCTCAACATCTAAATAACCCTGTTTGGGTATACAAAGGTATTAAAGCATTTTGTTAGCCTGACTCTCAGGCTACATGATTGTTTCTATTTTAAAGTACATGTACCCCCTCCCCCAGAAAAAAATGTATGAAATCTTCACAGGGAACAAAAAACTGAAATCCATTTCCTTTAATCCATTTCCACCATTATCTTTGCTCTCCTCTTTCTCTTTTCACTTCATACGTCAAAAAGAATTGCCAATAGAATATATCAGCCAGGAATATCCTGTTTTCCTAAGTGCGAAAACAAGTCGAATGAGTTTAAATTTGACATTTTATTAATTCCATTTTGTGGTAGGCTTATCGACATGTTTCTGAGGCACCTGACATCATCGCAAGTTATTTGTAGAATTGAACTTGATAGCAAACATGTCATGATGAAATGTGATGTGGGTGGACTTTAATAATATGTTTTATTTGCTCAGGTGTATCTTATTCTTTGATTTTGGGTTTGGCCTTTCTTGTAAATTAAATTTAATCTATACTTGAAATTTTCTTAATCCCTACTCAGCTGCTTTAATCTTGGCTATTTTAAAGATAAATTCCAGTATTGGTAACGATCTCAAAATGACTTTTTACAGAATCTAATATAATGACCACCCAGGTGTCTGTTTGTATGAATAAAAAATATGTGCCAAAGGATTTTGGAAGAAATTGTGTAATTGCTGAGAAATAAGCAAAATAACCGCGGATTCGGTCACTTCCGTCGGGTGTTTCTTCCAGCAATAATGATACACTGTCCCACGTGTGCCTATCTGTGTTGGTGATCTTCAGTGTAAACATTTTTCAGCGTAGATTTCAAGATTTCACAAAGTTCAGTTTATACATACCAGATCTAGATCCTCGATGATATACTGACAATTAAGCCTGGTTTTACAGACTTTCTCATGAAATCAGTGTTTACTGCAACTACTGGCATTTCTCTTTGATTCCTACTTCTCACCAGCAAAAAGAGTCTGGGGTTTCAGACTAGAAACATTTAAATGGAGAGGATGCCTGTTTGGGCACTCGCCCGCTCTCGTAGGATAAATAGCTGGATAGGTTCATGGTGGAATTTTCCACTGTTTTTAGTGGCTTCCATACAAGCATGTAATGGGAACAGTGTTGTTTTGTTGTCCCAAGGAGGGGGGGGGAGGGGGCAGGTAACCTCACCATATCATCCCCCATCTTTGCACCGATATTACATACATATACATGTAGCCTCATGCATTGATCATAGCTTGAGATTTTTTGCTACGTCAATTATTATATGCCTTTATAATAAACAGACAAAAATAAAACAGAATATAAAATAATCCTGTCGATGTTTAGTATTAAAGTTATGCCAAGCAGCTAGCTATTTTTCCTGGGTGAAATCTTATTTGCATTGGCTCGCATTCAATATTTCTTGAAATACTTTAGAAATTCATTTCCAATTTTTTCTATTTTGTGAGAAAATGAATATTAACCTCTTTTAATAAATGAATGCCTTTTAATCTACACATGTACATCATCTGTATCCTACTTCTTTCATACTGCTCTGTATGAACTTTACAGTATACATGTAAAGGCATCTCATGTTTAGTTGCTGGCAATATTTCATATATTTTTTTTCTTGATTTATTTATATTATTTTGACAGGCAGCTCTAATCTTTTCGGTTGTCCTTCTGTCAAATATTAATGAGACCAAGGTGTAAGGCTTTCTATTTTAAGCCAGCAGTTTGACATTCAATCAAAATAAAGTCTACGTGCTCAGACACTTTATTGCTGATGTATGTGCAATAAAGAAAGGAAAATATACGAAAATTATTATGTTAGTACTAGTGAAGTGTCAATAGTGATTTATCATGATATCTTCACAGAGGTGATGATCTTTACCTTTCAGAGTTCACCCAAAGAATCAAGATATTGAAACCTATGTGTTCTACTTGTTAAACTGTTCTGACTCGTCTTTCAGTCGGATGGTCATGGGTTCAAATCCCAGTCGTGGCCTGTTTCCTTCAACAAGAAATTTACCTACATTGTGCTGCACTCAACCCAGATGTTGTACCTAAAACAGGATGAATTCCTTGAATGCTAATCGGTGTAAAGGGCAGCTCGAGCTAAAGCCTGGGGTAATAGTGCACCTCGGCATAAATTATTTCTACTGGAATTTAACTGGAATCCCTGTCATGATTATTACACAAATTTGACAAAAATTGTTTGTTTTATACAAGGATCATGACTTGCAATAGAAGCATATTATCCCCCCCCCCCAAAAAAAGGGGAAAATAAATAAGACTTAATAGAATAAAATAAAATGAATAAATAAAGAATAAAATAAAATGAAATGAAAAAAATGAATCAATAGATGGTGAATGAATGAACATGAGCATGAATAAATAAAAAAAATAAATGAATGAAATAAAGAAATAAAATAAGACAAATACAAATGATGCAATGAATTACAAAAAAGAGAGTGTTTGGTATCACTTTCCCTCACTAGCATACCGTTTGTGAAAAAAGGAAAATTGAGGGCATTTTAAGATTTTATAATTTATCATGTCTGATTTCAGATTTCAATGACATTTTCAGCGTTGTACTTGCATGATAATTCAATGAATTCAACCCAAATTGCCGATGGGGATGGCCTGAACTTTGAAGTACATGTACATTGTAGGTGTTAAGTGAGCCAGCAATTGAATCCTCATACTTTGATGTTTACAGCAATGGCGTGTTGACATCGAGCAATTGTCATGGTAATAGGTTCACCATGCAGTGGATATAAAGCCAGTCAACAGATCCAGGGGCCTTGATGTATGCCCCTCCCCCTTGACCTGTAACATCATGTATAGGAGGCTGTTCTCACTACGTTCCTAAAACTAGTTTACTGGAAACTAGTTTAACGCGTAGTGAGAACGGTCAAAGCGGTCTTGGAAGCGATCTTCCAAACCAGTTTGGAAAACCATCTCGCGATGTAGTTTTCAAGATCGCTTTGCCTCGTTAAAGTGGTTTTAGCGTAAGTGAGGACATAACCGTTCTTCGGGAAGCGATCTTCGCTCATTTTGAGCGCGCTACTCCACACGACAGGTGTAGAATGCCTATGCAGCGGTTTTGAATTTCGCGCGAAACGTGTCACCCTACTGAGAGCGTTTCCATAGCAACAAGAGTGCTTTACGTGAAGTGATTTTGAAAACCACTTTTGTGTGATCTAGTGGGAACGCTAGCAAAGCGATCTTCCAAACTGGTTTCTAGTAAACTAGTTTTAGAAAGTGTAATGAGAACGGCCTCTAGTCCTACCCTATTCCCCTTCCTCCTCTTCCAATTGAAAAAGTGTACAGATCCAGAGACTTTGATGTACCTCGTTATGACCTTTGACATCACGCCACTTTTGCTTCTCCATTGCATTATGTTTTGCCAAGCTGCTCAAGAGTGTCGATTTTCAATATTTTGATCAATAGAAATGAACACCAAAAGCACTCATTTGAGACGACAATGCAGCATGAAAGTGACAAAATTAATCAACCATTTATCTGTCAAATACATGTACTATGGCCGAATTCACTCACTATTGGTGGTTTTTAATCACTAAAGGTGGTTTTTAAAACCATCGTTTGAACCATGGACCTACTAGAACCCATGGTTTATCAAGATTTTCTGTGTAAATTACACAATTTATTTACCACATATTTTTTTTCATGAGTCTTGAAAAACGGTGGACTCATGAATAAAAAAGCGTACTTAACTTAACCATTGCAACATGCGTCAATTTGGTGCACTGTGACAAAAGCGTGCATCACTCCATCAGCATTGGACATTTTTTAATATACGCAGTAAATAAAGTATAATTTGTACAGGAATTTTGCATAAACCATGGGTTCAACCGATAATAATGAACCACCTTTGTGAATTCAGGCGTAAAGGTCTGAAATGGTGCAAAAGTTTTCGTCGTCGTGTCAGCAAAAAAATACACTCCACTGAATTTGAAATCTACATTGTTATTCATTTCAGAGCTCCTTATGTCAAAACAACTCCTCAAACTTCTTGACACAAATATATTAATTTCAAGCCTTCTTCAGCGTTATCAGAGTTTTGTGGACACAATAGCCGATAACCAAGGGAAGATAACAAGAGAGGTTATCTTTCTGAACATGACAGGCCAACTCTCACAATAGGAACACTTCTCCAATGTTTGGAAGCTGTAAACATTATGCAGGTCTACCCTGGATCAGGGCAAACGTGTTCTCTATTCCTATTGGCTGACAGTGACCCGGCCCAGTACAAGCCTCCTATGTTATGCCCCCCCCCCCTTACTATATCACCTGATTTTCAAAGAGTGCTGGTATTACTCATAGCCAGGTTCAAATGGCAAATACATATTTTGTACTAGTGAATTTGTACAGTGCTATACATGTACATGCAATGTGTATGAAGCTTCATTGTTTTATAATCCCTTGTACTAAAATGCTTTTTTTATAGCATTTTGACTTTCAATAACAAACTTCTGTTTAGAATAAAATGATATACATTCTTGTATAAAGTGTACATGCTTTTATCTCTACTTTGAATCCAGATTTTTGTGAGAAAATATGGTATTTTTGTTCTATACAGTTAGTTTTTAGGTCTACTATTAAAAGCCTTTCTGATTTCGGCTCTCTATACTTCAGGTGATTTTTGTGAGTTTAAACGTAGCTTTTATAACATGGTGCAAAATGAACATCAAAAATTTGAAGTGCCAGTTGGCCTGATATAATTTCTAAAACTTTTCCAGTGGTTTTAAATTTAATGAGTGTTGTTATTCAAATGTTTCTTTATTGAAGCCGTGCCCCCCCCCCCATAAAAAGATAAAATTTGCTGTGAACTTTGATAATTATTTAAAGTGTATATTTGACTTGATTGAAAATGAATTCCTAGGTAAGCATATAAAGTAATTTTATTTTTATATACATATATTTTTTTTGGGGGGGGGAACTTTCCTTCATATAAGTATCATTTTTAGTCCACTGCATGCACTGCTATATTTTTAATCAAGCTTTTTATACCTGTTTTGTTGGATTAAAAAAATTATCTAGAAGATTGGCAATTGGGAACAAGAAAAGAATTGTCAGAATCCGTTACTCCAATGTACATGTACAGAACATTTGTTCTGGAGTGCCACGGTTCCTATCCAGATTACATGTACTTCATGGTTGTATGAAGTAAAAACTCGTGTCTCACCACGTGGCTTTAGAAACACCTGTTTGGCAAAGTTGATATGCCCCACCACGTCTGTTCTGTTTAAAGCTATATGATAGTAGTTGCAGTAAAACACTAATTTCGTGAGTAAGTCTGTAAAACCAAGGTTAAGTATGACTATATCATCGTGGATCTAGATCTGGTACAGTTTTAACTGAACTTTGTGAAATCATAAAATCTAAAGCTGAAATACGATCACACTGAAGATCGCCAACACAGATAGGCACATGTGGGACAGTGTAGTATTATTTCTGGAATAAAGACCGGACGGAAGTGACCGAATCCGCGCTTATTTTGCTTATTTCTCAGCGATTACACAATTTCTTCCAGAATCCTTTGGCACATATTTTTTATTCATACAAACAGACACTTGGGTGGTCATTACATGTATATTAGATTCTATAAAAAGTCATTTTGAGATCGTTACCAGAACTGGAATTTATCTTTAAATGTTGTACATGTATGAATAATCAACATTTATTTGGGATAAGGTCATACTATTAATTTAAGCTTGCTTTATGTAACTTTTAACTGGTATTACTTCGCGCTGCATGAATTTGGCGTATGAAAGGGAGAAAAAATAGTTATCTTTCTCAAGAGACAAAGGTATGAGGCAAAAACAAGTTTGTCTTTGGGAATCCCATTTTGATGTAATTTTATGGGGCCTTCTTGCAATCTAGCCAAATGTGGGTGCAGTGTAAGATGCATGTACATTTTATCCTAGATTTATTAAAAGGACAAAAAACTCCATGGAGTATCCAGAAGTACATGTACTGACATTAACAGACACAACACATATCAACTTAAAAATCGCCATAAAAAGACATTAATTACTTGAACATGTAGTTGATCCATGAACTTAACTCTTTGAACCCTGAATTAATTGGGACGGTCGTGACCCTCGCCCTAAATTATTTGCAGATATCATCATCGTCACCATCAGCACCATCATCATCACCACCATCGTCATAATCACCATACATGTAACTATCACCATCATAATCATCACTATTATCATTATCATCATCATCATCACCATCATCATCACTATCATCATTATCATCACCATTACCACCATCATCATCATTATTATCATCATCACCATCATCATCACAATCATCTTCACCATCATCATAATCACAATCATTATCATCATTATCATCACAATCATCACCATCATCATCAATATCACCATCATCATTGTCACCATCAACGTTATCATTATCATCATCACCATCATTATAATCATCTTCATCACTATGATTATCATCAACGTTGTCATTATCATCATCACCATCATTATCAATATCATTATCACTATCATCATCACCTTCATCATCATCACCATCATCATCACCATCATCATCATCATCATCATCATCATTGTCGTCATCATCATTATTTTTGTCAGCATTTGTTCCCTCTTACTGAAGGTTATTAACGATCATGCCATGAAGACACTCCTTCCTTCCACTTTTCTTTAGATCCTGAACATCCTCATTGTTCAGACCAACCTTATTGCTTTCCTTCTTCATATCATATATTTTCATTATTTATTCCCTTTTGCTTTTCCACCTTCCATTTTATCCCACCCACCTCGTAAGAAGCATTAATGACATTTAGCTATTACATGTACTTGAAGTTTATCGGACTCCACACAAATAAGACCCTGATTCAGCATTTAATACTTTTATTATGTCGCTGTCACACGATCTCTAATGATGTATTCTGCAGATAATAGATTCTTACTGCTCAAGGGTGACAATGGTGTAATTGATGAGCAAATAGTTTGAATGTTGACTTGCTTGATCAAACATTAGACGTCAGGCGTTATTGTGACTGATACATTGCATCATGACTCAGCAAAATGATCTTTTCATAGTAGAGGTTTGGAGAGGGTGTTGATGTTATAAACGTGAATTAATTGATTGCTGTCAAGTACATGTATGTACATGATCATGTAGCATTTATATCATTATTCATTTGACTATTATTCATATACATGTACATATATAAAAGCACAAATATAATAATATTAGTGTCAAAGAAGCAAGTACAGTGTTATACTATTATTGAAACGTGACTTTTGTATGAGTTTCCATGGCATCTACAAGACAGTATGTTTGGCTTTGTGGAAAGTAGGTTTCTTCTCACACGAGTTCAAACTGGACTAATGTAACAATCTACAGAGTGGATATGACATATTTGAAATCATATATTTTTATCATCATTATTATATTGTCAGCTCTTTTATCTGGGCTTTTCATACAATGAAATGTTGAAATATTGAATTTACTTTATCATTGACTATCGATAAAAAAAAACCTACATGTAGCTTGTAAATGGAAAGAGTTCAATGTTTTCAAGTTTTGTTTTGCACTGTAGGTTTAGGTTGTAAATATTTGATGTTTCCTGGGCTAATTTCTCCTGGTATTTTGTAGTGGCTTTACGAAAATAAATTTCTTAAATTTCCCTACATGTGTATGAAATGCCTTGATTATTTCTGAATATTCATTGTTCGACTTCCATGGTACCGGTTAGGGATTGCATTTTTTTTTATACTGCAGTATACTGCAATTAATAATGGTCCGAGAAAACTTGTTCAAAATTGGTATGATTTATTTGTTTTCCCCCTCTATTCACCTTCCCTTGATTTACCTCTGGCCTTTTAGTAATTCTCATATCCCTGTAATTTTTCATTTTCTATGTCGCCTTTTCATTTATTGATGGGTCAGCCTAAATATAAGGATTTTTTTCTTTTTTGGCTGCTACCCCTAAGTACAATTCTGAACCATATTCGCAATTTTTAGACTGTCTTGTACACCAAGTATGTATTTCAACTTTGTATCATAATTTATATTTGTTTTGTTTTTTTATGTGAAGGTTTTACTGAGAGAATAAATCAATTTGAATTTGAATCAATTTAATTCCTTCACATTCCTTTACTTTCTCCGACCCCCCCCCCCTTGCTTCATTTCTCCCCTCTCTGTCTGTCTGTCTTTCTCTCTCTATGTTTCTCTGCCTCCACCTCTTCATTCTCCCCCTGCAGACAGCTGCCCGTCACAGATGCTCCTACGTGATGAGACTACAGGAGAGCGAGTTCTTAGCCCAGGGCGGAGACCGGGAATGGTTACAGGGGTTGGAGCACGTACCTCCTAAAATCCAGGCCCTCTACCAGCTAATCAAACTCCTTTCTCACCGGCCGTGGTTAATCACGCAAGAGTTAATAGAGGTCAGTGTTGTTAATTATTTTCCTTAAAGGAAAATGAAACCTTTGGAACAAGTTAGCATACAGATGGGAAAACAGAGCAATCAAACAGATCAATGAAAATTTGAAAAGTCTGACAAATAATGAGAAATAATGAGCAATATACATGTAGCGATCACTAAATGGAGATCTTCAGGGTGGCAATTCGGTAAAGTGTGTGATGTCACTTGTGAAGAACTCTCTTAGTACTTTTTGTATATATTTTACTTAAACTGCCCCTTTTATCACGTTGATAGATCATGTATTCTTTCAATAGGAGGGCATGTAATACAGATTTTCAAAGAATGCATTATGGATAAAGAGTTTGTATCACCATAAAAAAGAGCAAAAATAGACATTTTGGGGTTATTTCATAGTATACCAAGGGAAAGTTGTTCACATGTGACATCACACATCTTTGTCGCATTGCCAATGGGGCGATCTCCAAAGCATTAGTGATCTGGATTGCCAAATGGTAGGATCTGCATGAAGTAAATTTCATGGATCTGTTTCTTTGAGTTTGATCTACCGTTTTGATGCAATTCAACTGATTCCAAGGGTTTCATTCTCGGTAAATTGAGTTATGTACTCAATATTTCTTGCAATATACTGTAGTTGATAATTCCATGCTACTATACACAGTGAAAATCCTTTTAAAAAAGTCTGTGCAAAAACTAGAGTGTAGAGATATTATTGTTTGATTCTTATATTGTTTTATTGCATGTAATTTGCTTTAAAATGGGTTATTACACTCTGTAATTAGTTGCTTTACACCAATGTTGTGTAATTCTATTTCACCCAGTCTATCAAAAATAATAAAGACATGTCTGTACTTGTTGAGAACTCGGATACTCTGTTAACTCGTCTATAAAAATCTACTTGTTTACTTGCCAAAATACAAGGTTAAAAATAGAACTGTAAAGTATTACAGTTTATGCACTGGTTGAAGTCTTATTTAAAGTTCAAAAAACCATTGTACCACGGGGGGAGGGGGGGGGGGGGAGATATTAGATATTCAAGTAGCAAGGTATTAAGAAATTGTGTATAACTTTTATGTTTGATTAATAAAATCTCAGTAAATATATGAGGGATACTCGTACCAACAATAGGTAATTACTATATTAGCAGTGATAAATGATAATAGAGCTTTATTTATTTTATTTCTGGGATGGAACGCCCTATCAGTATTCTCACTATTTGGGGATACTGTCCTACCAACACTGTATAGGGATAATAGTGATAAAACTCTGTATTTATAGTGATATATTATAATCATTTGTGATTTTAGTTGCAGGGTTGCCACTTTTTAGCCTTAAGTCTGAATTCTGACATTTTCCACATATTTTTTTGCCATAGAAACCCCCCTTTTCCACATAGGGAAGGGGTCATTCTAGATGATTTTCAGACTTATATTCAAAGTGGCATCCATGTAATTATGACAAAATATGACCATTTTCTCATTTTATTCCTTCGTTTCTGTTTTCTACCTGATAGAAATTACTGAAAGGTCCCCACAATTGGACGTTATCAGAGTTGGTCCAAGCATGCGTTCTCATCTCCCACTTCACATCATTACCCAGCTTCATATACGGCTGCGGCATCAATCCTGAAATCGACATGGATGGAGGTCATACGTTAAGACCGCCCTCGTTGTCAGACGAGCCCGGTCTTTCAAATAACAATAAGCCAAATGTAAGTCTGATCTTAGGAGTAGCAGTGTTTATTTCAAAATCCAGAGTGGTTGTAAAAGATAATTACAATTTTCAGATATTGGCTTTAAAATTCAAAACCTTGGAATTGATGTACAATCTTCATATGGGTTGAATTGATTGTAATGGTCTGAATTCACTCAAAAAAGTTTAAACTAGGAGCAGGTACCAACCACCTCCACCCCCCCCCCCCACATATCGTTTAGTTTCCCGCACTGGCATTAAGCACTTTGTTCAGACTTGCAGAAATAATTTTATCATTACATACATGCTTGTAAAACCTAGGTGGGTGTTAAAACCCCTATTTGAATTTGGGCCAACCTATTTCAATACCTTTAAAAATACAAAATTTTAATAGCTCCTAGCAAGTAAATTGACTCTTTGTGTTTAAATGATATACATTGTATACTAGGTCTGTGGTGTTCAGTCTTGATAGAAATAGAAGAAAAATTGTTAGTGATCATCTTGACGCAAATGCATCAGGTATTCATTGTATAATGTTTCGGGTGGTATACTGTATGCAGAGACAATGAGTCTCATTATTTACCCACATAGCATAGATGTCCATAGAATACAAAGAGGGACAGAGTGGCCAAGGTATTCACATTCATATATTCTTCAGAATGTCCAATATGGCATGAGAAGTCGGTCCACCCGTCAACCCCTTCTCTCCTCACTTCAGAATGCTTGCGCGGGGAAGTATTCCCCTCAAGGTGTGTACGTGCTCAGCCAGAGAAACTCAACACCGGCCTCCCTTAGCCAAGTGATCTATTGACAGATATAAGGTTACTTCATTGCTGTGGAAATCGTCACCCTCTAATTACCACTTTGTTACATGGAGCAGATCGTTTTGGCATGATCTTGCTTTTCTTGCAAGCGCTTGACAATGTTATGACAAAGTGTTAGGCTGGTTGGTCAAGCGGTCAGACTCCTCTATGACCACTTCTCTATGAAGGTCATCTCTCCATAAAGGTCACTTCTTTGGACAAGGAGATGATCACTCTCAGATTGGAGCCTTCTAAATTGCAATACATGGTTGTGTGTACGGTCCTTTTTTTTCTTTTCTTGGGGCCCTTTACACAAAACAGCGATCAAATGTAGACACCTTAATTTTTGGATTGCATTGATTATTACAAAAAAAATTAGTTGTATGCAACTGATTATGGAAATTAATTGTTTCAGCAATCATTAGACTATATGACCCAAATTCACAAAGGTGGTATTTAAAACCATTGGTTGAACCCATGGTTTATGCTTATTTACCACATGTATTAAAAAATGTCCAATGCTGAAGCACCCTTTTGCCACAATGCGCCAAATTGATGCTTGTTGCCAAGGTTAATTACGCTATTTTATTCACGAGTCCACTGTTTGAAGAGTGCACTTGATTCAAAACACTCGACTCATGAATAAAATAGCATGGATAACCATGGCAACAGACATCAATTTGGCGCACTGTGACAAAAGCGCGCATCAGCATTGGACATTTCTTAAAATTCGCGGTGAACAAGTGTAATTTATGCAGGAAATCTGCATAAACTATGGGTTCAACCGATGGATTAAAAAAACATCTGTTTGTGAATTCGTGCCAATGGGTCCGGGATGCAGTATTGGTTATGGGTCAGGTAGGCATTTCATAAAGCTGACTAAAAAGTTAATCATGACTGGAGCATGGTCTTAGGTGCTAAATGAGCCACTTAGGGTTATGTCATGTAGGACAAGAAAGGGTCACCGGTATTGCGTAAAGTTATTCCTAACTTACAGTGTTATGAAACACCCTCCAGGGGCCTGTTGCAGAAAGAGTTGCGTTTAAACACAGTTCAAAATATCAAGCTCAAGTCCTGAATATGGGTGCTTCATTGGCTGAAAATCAAGTTGCGCAAGAATTTTTTTAGTTGCGTTTGATCGCAACTCTTTCTGCAACAAGCCCCTCATCTGTCTGTGCACAGGAGCATCTCTCTACATGTGTTTACCTGAACATGAGTTCAAACTCTTCTTTGTAGAATCATAGAACGTGAGAGAAATGTGGCATGCCATTTTATTTCTCACTTTCGATTTCATTTAGTTAGGTGTGGAAGTTGATGCAGTTCGATATTTATGATAAAGGTGAATAATATTAATTGTTGCAAAATTCATGATCTTTCTCTTTTTTTTCTTCAGTGAGTTCAAGACCCCTACATCCATCTGTCGTGCAAATGTATGATTAAAAATGATAATAAAAACAACAGGGATAACAGCAACAACAGCAAATTGGATTTCATATAGCGCCTTTTCCAGAGGAAACAAAGTGCTACAGATTCTTTATTCAATCGTTGCGAATGATCATACTGGATCCTCTCTTTTTTGTTCTCCAATGTTTTTAGGAGGAGTCTGCAGGAGGGAATGTTGAGGAGCTGGTACAGAAGATGAAGAACATTGAGAAGCAGAGCGACACTGAAGACTCCCAAGAAGAGAAAGTCAAGAAGTTTGAGAAAGTCCGAGAACAGAGCGGCCAGTGTAAGTAGATCCCTTCAACTGGCCTTGTCTAGGTCTGATGCTGTGACTTGCAGTCACACTTAAAATTTCAGTTGCGTTCTGTTTATTGCTGCATCACTGCATTGGTCAGATCATAATAATAATAGGCATTGATATAGCGCCATCTATCTAGAAATATTCTATTCCGAGGCGCAGTGTTATCATTATTACCCCGGCTTTAGCTAGAGCGGCCTTTAAGCGCTCATGCATTTAAGGAATTAAGCCTGCCGGGTACCCATTCACCTCACTTGGGTTGAGTGCAGCACAATGTGGATAAATTTCTTGCTGAAGGAAATTACGCCATGGCTGGGATTCAAACCCATGACCCTCTGTTTCAAAGTCTGAAGACTAATCCATGGGGCCACAAGGCTCCACAAGGGAGCCACATCATGCTTAAAGAATGTGCACTACCGCAAATCAACCAATCAGATTATGCGTTAGATGTGTGTGTTGGCTTTATAGCATGACTGATAATTTGCGCATAACTCTGAGAAATAACCCCAGGTCTACATTAATGGGTTAGATAATTGTGTTCTTTTGAGGAGGGAAAAATGTATTTCCTTTATTTTTGCTTTTTGGGGATGATTGTCCCCTCCCCCCCTCAACAATTTGCATGATCATTCCATAAAGATAGTGCCAGGAAATTTTGACGACTCTCCTTTTTATGTCTTGTGCAGCTTTTGAGCCAATTTATAACATTGCAACACCACATGACTTTTTACCAGACAACGCCATGCTGAGAGTAGATCAGAAAGGGGTGGGGGGGGGCATGATTATCCCCCCACCCCAGTCCTGAATATAGCTCAAATAGCCCAGTCCTTTGAGAGTTAATCATGCTAATAGGAGGAGAGGAAGGACATGACATCCATTCCTGTTAAGGTCAAACATAAACCTGGCAACGAGTGGTAAAAAAAAAATGTGTCAGGATTGGTGTTCAGGTGTTACACATCATGGACATAAAGAACAATCCTTTGTTGATATGCCAACACATTATGATGTCATCTGTGAAGTCATCATTCAAAAAAGTGCAAAGGAGGGGTTGGGGTGCAAATGGATAGTAACATCACTTGGTGTTATTATTAACAAGAAAACAACCTCAGACATAGCAACGACTAAAGACCTTAAAAGAGAATCATGCATAATAAGAATGAAAAGATATGTGAAAACATGTGGGTGCTTGTCATAGTTTTAATTTAATTCTGTTAAGTTTTTATTCAGGGTAGAAAATAATTGATATATTTAGGGGCTATTTTTTTTCTTTTTGGTTATTTGGGTGATGTCTGAATATGGAGGTCATTTCTGTAATCTTAAAGGCTACTTTCTTTGCGCACTTAGCAATTATGCAGTACATTCAAATATTTGTTCAGTTTGTAGAATATTGATTTTCTAAATATTTCTCAATATTTTTTGTGGCAGAACTTACGGGCAACTCTTAAAAAGATGGAGATGATTGCCCCTATAGTATACATATTTGGGAAATTCAAAGGCGATTTGTGAATCATGATTGCAAATTCACCTGTCTTCCACTTGTATTTCCTGTCTTGTTTTATTGCTAATTTTTTTAATGATAAAAGATTCATATAAGATCATGCAAAAAAAATGAGGATATTTTATATTAAGAAGATATAACTGAAATATCGAATGAACAGCAAAACATACAAAGTAATGTAATATAAGTTTTATAGTTTGAAGATATACATGTAGACCAAAATAAGGGAGACATACACATTTCCTTTGAAAAAATATGCATGTACAAAGAAGCAATATGATCACACACATTGGCATCATAGGTTTATCTTCTTGAAATAGCATTCCGGTATGTGATTGTCATTAAAAATGTATTGAGCGTGATACAGTACAGATAGCCTGGAGCGAAAATCGTTTTCCAATCAATATCCTGATCCTCGTCAAAATCACCTTGGGGATTATGCAGAGCATCTCCATTCCTGCCTGAGCCATATTTAGACACTTCACATTTGCTTGGCTTGTGTTTTTATTTCTAAGCTGCCAAAATATTGCCTGTTTAATCCGCTGGAACAAATGTCTCGGCAGCCATTAAAGGTGTGCACAACCCTGGGAAAATTTCATCAAAAAAAAAAAATGAATATCATTGACTATGATGAGCCAAGCATTGAAATCCTTGTATCTGATATTCTGACTTGCTGAGAGTGACAAGATGGAAAGCGTGAGATTTGTATACAGGGAATATCAGGAAAGCAGATTTTATGTAACTTAAAATTTTGATGTTTAAAGTAAGAGAAATGAAAAGCTCTGAATAGCCAATTTTCTGGGTTTTTCTTTTTTTTTACTTTGAAATCCAAATTAATAGTTTCGTTTTTTACAAAAACCTTCCCTGACGAATTCTTTGTTTATTTATGCAATACCAGCCATTTTAGTATTAAATGATACTCCACATGTTTATTAGCTTGTAATTTATGGTTTATCATTTTGTTTTAATGCATAATCTCGAAATTCATTTTCAAATTGTTCAAAGTAATTCAAGCAAATATGAATTGATATCATTATTCTGTATGTTTGAAATGAATAAGATAGCAAGATACAGATTTGAGCATACATGCATGATTCACTTTCGGCCTTGTCCAATCAATCTAATGAAAGTGGATAAACACCCAGTAAACCAAGGGCATCAAATTGAATATTCAGAGTAATTGGTCCTGAACACCTCGTGTGGTTGAAGTTGCTCATGGCAACAATATCAATGTCAAAATATTGACTTGAAATTAGGGCAGCTTAATCATTGTTTTTCTCAAATTTTAAGAGGAAAAACAAAATTTGGATTAATGGAATCTGAAGGGAATTGTCGTGAGACACTAATCCGGTGGTTTGAGGCATTTGTTGGTGTGGTAACAGGTGCGGTGGTGGGTGGAAGTAGGGTGTTGAACAGGATTAGTGTTCATCACTTTCTTGCATTGGACAAGCCAGTTGGGATGTTATTATGAGGAATCAAGTGTGGTTGGAGGGGAAGTGTATACAGTGTACATGTGAACATTGTTTTGGATACTGATTCCTGATGAAGCACCCCCTCCCCTCCCTCATTGCTTTATCAGTGATAGCTCTCTTATTGTCATCACTTCTAGATTTAGTTAATATTCATGCACATTTTCATTTTATAGCATTTTGCATTTTTTGTAAAATAACAGAGAAAGATTATGCTGTCATTGAAATGACACAAACCAAATATGTTGAAATACAATGAAAGGGAGTGGTAGTTAAAAAATGTGTGATGTTCAGTTACAAAAGAAATGGAATGGCTTGTTACCGAGTACATATAAATGCTAGTTTAAGGAGTTGTTCATAGTGATGTGAAAAATGGATAATGATATATTCACAGTGGTGACAGTTATGAGGAGGAGGAAAGGACAAAGAGTAGGATGATGATCATGATATTTTTGGTTTTGATGAAAAAAGTGATGATGATAATTATGATGATGATGATAATTATGATAATGATGGTGGTGAATTGGTGATAATGGTGATGGTGATAATGATGATTATGATGATGATGATGATAATGAAATGTTTTGGTTTTGATTATGTTAGTGGCGATGATAATGATAACTCACAAAGCCTTCACAAATCTTTTTTCTCTAAACTCCAGTACTGCCAAGAAGTCCAGGTTCATGCGGGGAGAGGGAGGACATCACGCCATTTGTCCAGGATCCCAACTTCCTTTACGAGGACTTCGCCAGACGGGGGGAGAACTCCCAGTTCCAGACTTTCCGGGCCCAGGACTATACCTGGGAAGACCAGGGCTACTCGCTGGTCAATAGGTACTACCCTGATGTCAGTCAGCTCATGGACGACAAGCTTGGCGTAGCTTACAACATGACGTACAATACGTGAGTTCTTTTTCCTCTTATGGAACAAATCATTTGTCCCTTATATCAATGTATTTCCATAAAGAAATTAGTTATGTTATTGTTGTCGTCATTGCCATTGTCATGCATTTCAGCAAATAAAGAATACGACAGAGAAATTGAACATATAACCTTATAGTTACATAACAGAATATATATATGAGTCATCACAATTCCAATATTTCAAAAATTCAATTTCTAAATATATTATTCAAACTATTATTGTGTCATCTCACAAGTCATGGAAACTAATGTACCTTGATATGTTAATACCTAATTTACAGTTTCTGCAATGATCATGTGATGGATTTAGGTGGCACTGGAATTGCAATAGGCTGTGATTTTGATGTATACATCATGTACAGCCATTGTATTATTACACGTGTTTGTCATCGTACAGGGCTATAGACAAAGCCATACAGATGCCAATCAGAGATTGTACAGGTAGTCCTGATAATGTATGGTAAAGAAATATTGAAGTTTCAAAATGAAATATTGTCAGTCACTTGCACATTCATTATGACAAAATTTTATCAGGATGTGTGTGCTTTTTTTCCTTATCAACATTGACCATTAACAAAACTTATCTTCTTTGTATAGAATGGGCCATAAAAAACAAGTAGACACCTCTTTACTAAGACGAGCCATCTGGAACTACATCCATTCGCTGTACGGGATACGGCATGACGACTACGACTACGGAGAGATCAATGAGCTGCTCGATAGGCAACTAAAGACGTACATCAAGACAATCGCTTGCTATCCAGATCGGACCACCAAACACGATTACGACAGCTTCTGGCTAGACTTTAAGCACTCGGAAAAGGTGAGCGTTCACCATGGCAACGTCAGGTTTACAGTGAAAGATACACTAAGAGCATTTCACCATCACATTTTATCCAACAAGTCAGATCTGACAATATCCCTTAGTTTTCATAACTGAGTGTAGTGGTTTCAAAGCACACCATCCATTCTTTGTGGGCATAGGTTGGTCCTAAAAAGGACCACTCAAACTCGCTGTTTCGACAAGTGTGTTCTTGTCGTCGTAAAAAAAAATCTTAAAATCCATATTTTATTGTTCGAAATAGACACCAGAAATGAAATACTCCAAAAATTTGTTTTGGGCCGGGCAGCCGCTGTGCAGCGCCAGATTGACAAGGCTCTATCCCTTTAATTGTTGAACGCCAAACAGGGTAGCAGCAACTCCCATCTTTTAACGTCTTTTGGTCTGACGCGGCCAGGGTTTGAACCCCTGACCTCCCGCTTGTGAGACGGACGCTCTACCAACTGAGCCAACACACCGTTTCAGGAGAAATTATTCTGAAAATGGTTAGATAATATTGGAAAAGGGTTACATGAGTATGGGTCCAATTTGCATTTTGAAATAAAATTATGAAAGCATTTATATTTATATTTCTTGATGTATTAAGATATGGTTTTTTTTACCCCATACAGAGACCTCTCTTACAATCATGAACAATCCATTTGAGCACAAGTATCGTTTTTTTAGCTGTTTGCCTAAAAATGAAAATCTGGTCATGGTATAGATTTCAACCAATCATCTGGTTAGGTTCCATATCATTTTAGAATAACTAATATCTCATAATCAAGTATTTTTGTCTATAAAAGAGATGAGACAATTTTTTTTACTGATTGTTGTGCTTTATAACTTATACCTGAAGATCTGACAATTGAATAATTGTTGATAAATTAGACAAACAATCATTGTCTTTTGTCTCTCTCTCTCTTTTTCTCTTGTCAGGTTCATGTCAATGTAATGGTGTTAGAAGCCAGAATACAGGCCAGTCTACTTTACTGCTTGCGAGCCATCATGAGGTACATGACATGACCTTTTGACCTCTCTCAGGTCAACCGCTGCAGTTAGAGGTCAAGTACATCTCAAGGTTATCCTCCCGAACAGTGCAAAGTCCCGAACAATTTTGCATAGACTTTTTTTTCTCACGATTTGAAGCTGTCCGTCCTGTAACTCCTGCTGTGCCCCTGCAACTCTCGCCGTAACCCTGCTTGTTATTACGCCAGTATACCCAAACCCCGACGAGCTTTATCTCTTCACTGCAAATCTTGACAGCCTGTCTGCAAAACTTGACAAAAATGTGCTCTGAACAAATTGGTGTGGCAGTGTTTCTTATATATATATATTGATCCCTTGATACAATGTGTTGGAAAGCTTGAGAATCCTTTATATTAGGAAATTGTCATCAGGAAAAATTTGTCAGTATCATTTGATGGGTTCGCTGTATCGATTCCTGTATGGATATCGAGAAGTTTGCTAGGGTGTTCTTGAAACAACATGCATAGTGTGATGTATGCTGCCAGAAGACTTTGATGGTGTTGAGAGATAGAAATGTTGTCAATATCTTGGGATTATTTCGCTGGATGGAAACTGAGATTGGGTTCTTGAAACAATATGCATAGTGTGATGTATGCTGCCAGAAGACTTTGATGGTTATGTAGAAAAGCTGTCTATAACTTGTGATTGACTAGCTTGTATGAAATCTCATATGGTTATCTTGAACTTAACTACGGCATTGGTGAAGCAATAAGCATAGTGTTGTGTATGCTGCACGGAGACTTTGATGGTTAGGCGAAACTTGTGTCAAGATCTTGGGGTCGATTCACTCTATGGAATGTCAGATGTTATCCATCAATGGTCACTGAGGCATCCATGAAACTATAAGCAAAGTGTGATGTAAACTGCAAGAAGGCTTGAATGATGATGAGAAGACCACAGACCTACATGTACGGCCAGCAGTAACCTGTCCATTTCCGTCTCTCCATTATCAATCTGCACATAGCCTGTAGGATAAAAGTAGCTTGAAACAAAATACATGTAGCCTGAAAAAATGACAGTTAAGTTACAGTAAGCCTTGCAAAATATTGGACCATTTTCCTTGATAATCAAATTCAATTTTAACCAGTGGACGCCGGAATTGAAAGATTTGCGGAGACTGTGTGCAGGAATCACCTTTTTCCATTATGCAATGGGTTAACCAATTTCTACAAAGGATATATATGCTGCTTTACGATCTGTGTACATGGTGGAAGGGGGGGGGACAAAGTGTTATATTTGTGGTAATGGACAAACTTGGGCATTGAATTTTTTGTGGGCATACACTGCTTGATACTGCTAGTATTAATCTAATGTTATAGAGCTGCTTTCTTCCAAAAACATAAAGGCAAATGAACATCATTGGTATGTTATACCTTTGTTAGGCATTCTGTATGTATATATGGCATTGCTGCTGGAAGTGTGCAGATTGGCTAGGTCTTTGAAAGCAAAGCTTAAAACGGCATTTATTGTGAGACTGAACATGAAGAGGATTTTGTACAGTAATATATTTGTACTTTTTATGGCTTTTTTTATGTGAAATTCAATGTCTTTTGCAGTATTTAAAAGGTTTTTCAGAAACAGTTTGTATTTTTCACAAGTTACATTTCAAATTATAGGGGGAAACTCAATGAAGGGCTTTCATTAGATGGACAAAAAAAGTTGAAATAAAAAATGAAATCGACCATGGTGATTTTTGAACGGTCAGACAAGGCCAACAAAGTCAACGACCTGGGGCCTGTTGCAGAAAGAGTTGCAATCAATCGCAACTCTAAAAATCATTCGCAGCTTGATTTACAACCAATCAACAGCGCACGTTTGGGACTTGCGTTTAAATGCAACTCTTTCTGCAATGGACACCAGATACTGGGCCTATGTTCCCAACTTGCGTGGGGTTATCTACTTTCCCCTTTGCTAATGGCAAGGAAAGAATAATCGTCAGTGAATTAAAGATATCAGACAACTTTTCTTGGGAATTGTGACCAGAAATTATCAGCCACCCGTAAATTTGTATACCAAAGAATGACAGTGAGAGTTGGTTGATTAAGCAGTCAGACGCATCAAGCCTGCACAGTCATTGCAGCTGCATGTAACAGTACATCGTCACAGAAGGAGAAAAGGAGAGAGTAAGCTGAAACATTGACTAAATAATGTTCATGCTGCATTGTAAAGCAACTGAAGTGAAGAAGTAATTCAAACAGCAATTGTGCCCTACTGGTGTGAGCTAAGTAAGGGGCAGAAATTCTTTTGGAATTCATAGAGTACCGTCATAAATTTTCCACTTTTTGTATATCGGCAGAGGTTTTTATACCATATTTTGGTAGAGCATGATGAAACCCACACGCCAAATTAGGTGGGAATCGGTCTGTAGGGCCCAAGATATGACATCAGGAATACATGATTAGCCCCATTCAAGTCAGTGTATTATTGGCCGGGTTCCTAACGTTTAGAACCAGGCAAATAATACACTGACTTCAATGGGGCTAATTATGTATTCATGTGGTCATATCTAAGGCCCCCATGGACTAATTCCCACCAAATTTTGGTGGGGGGGGGGTCATCATGCTCTACCAAAATATGGTATCAAAAACGCTGAAATGCTTTTAAAAAAATGTGACATTATCACTTCGGTACTCCTGTTTATTATTGATGTGTAGTCCAGTTATGGGTCATAATGTCACAAGAAAGTCATGGTGGTCAGCAAGGAAACGTAGCCTCTGACTGCAATTAATATATATATGATGGCATGATGAAATGTGAATTATTTATTACTTCATTTTTATTTTCAGTCATCTTCCAGTAGAAAGTAAAAAGGCTTTATAGTGTTGGGTAATTTCAAGCACCAAACATCATTCCTGTGTTCATTTTAAGTTTGCTATTGTTGGTGTGTTAGTTAACCCTTAGTTAATTGGTAGGATAATATTATCCCCCCCCCCCCCCACTTCTCCTTTCAGTGAATATCCTGACTACTCTGAATTTGAAATAATTACATTTGTTATTATGAAAGCCGAGGTACCATGTTGTGATCATCATTATTGATATGTATATGCCAAATAATGTGTAAAGTTATATATTGAATGTGTACTTTGAAGTTGTTTGTTATGAATTAGATAGAAGGCGCATTGAGGAAATCTTGAACCTCTCCCCAGATTTCCCACATCTTTGATATTAATAGTCACCTTATCTTGACACTCCATAGGAAGTAGATGTAGTTTGCCGACTCCAGACTTTATGAAAAGCTGTAGACATCCATGCAATACAGTTTTATCTTTGGTGCTCAGCCAACTGTCCCATCTAGTCAAATCACATGCATTCACATCTTAAAAGCCACTCTGTGTTGAGCTTTAATTAGAGGTAGATTACGATTTGCTAAATCCGGACTCTGTGAAAGGCTATAGATATCTATGCAGTACAGATTCATTTTGAGGGGTCAGCCAAATATACTGTCCCATCCATTTGAATCACACACATTTACATATTAAAGGTCTCACTCTATTAACTGAGCTTTCATGTTAGGCAGATTGCAATTCCAGGTGTTCAAGAATCTGTACATGTTCAGCAGAATTCGCCTGTTCGTGTCATTTTTTTTCAACATGGCCTATCGAGACTGACCATATTGTGCCATCATTTTCTTGAAAGCTAAACACTGCCAAAAAAAATATGATGGGGATGATTCAGTCATCCAGCCTCATGGCGTAGAATGTACTTATCAAGTTTACATTTTTTTTTTCAATTTTTTATGAATGGCAATTAAGTATGACATCTATTTCTGTTTCAGAAAGACATTTTAAAGAAGAATCTTCATCAAGCCCCCACATGCTCTGTATTTTGAAGTCAAGTCTAAATCATAAAAAAAACGGATGGGGTGGGGGCGTGGAAGGTGGGAAAATGTGCAGTGGAAACTGTTGTGTGATTATCCCCCCCCCCCTTCAAGTCTCCCACATTGTTTGTATCCAACTTGCAATGTCCAGACACATTAGTTCTGAATGATGATAATAATAGTCATAGTAGTAATGATAATACGCAACATTCATATAACACTTTAAAGTTTGTAAGTGCTGCATATTATTACTCTGGCTTTAGCACAGCTACTCTTTTCACTCGAGCTTTCAAGGAATTACACCTGGGTGGAGAGTGGCAAATTTAGATACAGTCCTTGCCAAAGAACACAAAGTGCTGCAGTGGGACTCATACCCCCGACCCTGTGGTTCAAATTCAGGCAACTTATCCACTGAGTCACAATCCCTTTGAAATTTTCTAATTAATTTATTTATTTATTTTGGGGTGCAAATCAGATAAAAAATTTCCCCCAAAAAATTATTTCAATTTTTTTTTCATTTCTATCTAGGTCAGAACTTAGCACAGTGTGATTTATTTCAGTATATTTATAGGAAGTTAGAGATGGAAAGCAGCTGATTAACTGATTCCACAATTATTTCTTAAAAACTGACTGTCGGTATCTTTAATATTGCTGTGTTAAGTTCTTTCCTGCATTGTATGTTACTTTATGTATGGTGCCAAATGAATGTAAATTTGTCTTTGAAATTCGCCAGATTATTTGACAAATTTCATTACCCCTAAAAATGTCAACATCTTGACTTGTCTTGTTTCTTCTTTGCACAGCTCATTGAGTAGTAGCTTGTATGTTCTGGTATTTGTTACAAAATAGACACGATTGTGACGCTTGATTCCTCAAAATAATGAGGAAAAAATACGAGAGACCCTACACTTCACATATTATGACCTCGGGCCCATTGCAGAAAGAGTTGCGATCAAACGCAGCTCAAAAAATCTTGCGCAACTTGATTTTAAGCCAATGAAGCACCTGCATTGATATCTTTTCTTGCGTCTTTCTGCATCAGGCACCCCAGGGCATAGTGAAATTATTATCAGATGAAGCCCTGTGACCTGGGAGCCATTAGCAGTTTTGTCAGTGAATTTCACAGACTAATTTGCTCTCAGCCACTCAGGGCCCCGTCAAACAAACAGTTACGATTGATCCGATTAATCTCAACTTTATGGAAATCCATCATTGTCATGATTTTCTTCTGCAGGAAATTCAACACAATATCCAATGTAAACAAAAAGGAGCTCACTGAATTAAAAAAAAGATAATTATATGAATACTCGTATCTAGAAAATATTTTGAACAAGCATGCATTTCAGGGGCCTGTCTTACGAATACTTGTGATTGATCCGATCAATCGCAACTATGGAAAGCCGGCAAAGGCAACATAAAAAATGCATGTTTGATCATTTTTTCTCTAGATATGATGTATATCCATAAATTCATTGATTTCTTGACAATTTGGTGTGTTCTCCTTTGTTTACATAGGGTATTTTGCAAATTTCCTGTTGAAAAAATTATGACACTGATGGATTTCCATAGAGTTATGATTGATTGGATCAAACATAACTCTTTGTAAGACAGGGCCCTGATGTTGACATTGCTGGCTTTCCATAGTTACGGTTCATCGCATCAATCCGAACTCTTTGTAAGACGGGTCCAGATGCAAGAATTTTCGGTAGCTTATTAATATCCGTCAGTGAAAAAAATTGAGTAGAAAACTCTTCATGAAGCCCTACCCCTGTGGCATCTTTTACACAGCTATCTGCTGCCTCCGATGTCGAGGTGATTGCCTGAAAATGGCAGGATTATAGTGTTAAAAAGACAAGCTACATGTACTCTGTAATTCTCAACATCTCTTTGATTCATACATTATCACCATTGGATTGAGAAGATCTTTAAAAAGCTACTGCTGCTTCTGGATTTAAATTAGTTCTCTCTTGCAAATTAAATTAGCTACAGCCGTTTAATTTCTATTAATTTTCATATTTTGAAGAAAAAAATGGATACAACATGGGCCGCAATTAATGATAAAAGAATGAATATACTAGAAAACTTGCCACTTTCATTTCGAACAATGATTATGTTGTTTTAATTGCTTATTAGAGTGTAATGATTAGCTCATATTACATGAATCATATTCAGGAACAGCACCACATACTGTTTTCAGTACATTTTTTTCTCTTTCTAATATTTTTATGTGATTGCTAGCATTCAGGAAAATGACAAACTGCAAAAGTGTTTGAATTTGAAAAATGAACCTTGAAATTAATCCTTCTCTCCTCAAATTGGCAACCAATGTTTTGTTCTATTCATTTTCATGTTTTAAAATACAAATCTGGCCACAAACATTAAAGGGGACACAGTAACTCTGTGGGTTAAAGGTTGATCCCTAATTGTAAATAAATTTATCTCAGAGAGGCACCTCTGGTAAAACTCATTCTAAACTTCATATAACACCCCCATTTGCACACACAAACAGGGAGCCATATCATTAATGATTTGTGGCCCTATCTCTAAAAGTAAACATGTCAGATAGTCAGTAATCATTGACAAATATTGGGAATAGAGGAGCCATGATTGTCACACAGATCTTCCACCCATTCTGAATTTGGAGGAAAGAATCTGACTTTATTGCAATTCAGAGCTCTTGATTAGATAGGATTTCCCTTTAGATAAAGACAAATTCAAACTTATAATCTACAGAAAGGTTTAGAGGTCTGATTTTCCACCCTCATGCATTAATCTTGTCATACAAACATTCTTGAGTGCCAAATGTATGTATTTTAATCATTTTCTTACAAAAGTGAAATTGTACAACTGATGCCATGGTCTATAGTAATAGGGTTGTGGCATATCATGGGAGGGGGGGTGGGGGTTCGAGGGTAATATTTCAGTCAGATAGTAGAGGTTCTATATATTAATTGACTGTATAGTCTCATATTTATATCTGCAAAGTTCAAGATATTATTCCTTTGTTTCTATATATCTGTGGCCTATTTCTTCCCTGTAATTGCTAAAATATATAACTTTTAATTAAGAATGGGTGAATATGGGGGTGAATATTGAGAGATTAATTATTTCTTTCTGTAAGTCATATTCAATTATAAAAGCCTAGTCAACAATCCACAATGCCCAACGTTCCTATTTGCCGAAATACATAAACATTGCATTTTCAGTATATATGTATATCTTGCATCCCTTGTTAAAGGCAATAATATATGTATATAGTGCTCAACAGTCTGTATGAATGAATAGCCTTATTTTTAATATGCTATGTCAGTTACTTTGACAAGGCTATTCATTTATTAGAAATGTAAGTAACGATTACCGCTATAAGGGGATGGAAGTTTGAACCTTGTCATGATTGTTCAAATTGATGTTTGAATGAAACTGCCATTGTGATTTGGTTGAATTTTTTATTCAAACCATTGTCTTATTACCATTCTTATAAATTGTGTAAATTCAAAAGACTGAATTGCCAGAATGAAGTCAGGGGGGGGTATTCACCACCTGTACAATTGAATTTAATTTCAAGTGAATTAAAACCAATGTTTAGACAATTCAATTGGTTCACTTATTTGTTAGCTTTGTGAGAATAATCATCCAGAATAGCTTGTAGTTGATCCTAGCCTGAAGAAAATAGGCCTACATCATTATCATGCATCAAATAATTAGTGGGATCAACTGCCTCCCCCCTTCCCACCACCAGTAAACCACTGTTGTATTTCATTGTCATCTCAAATACCCTATAAACTGCAGCTAAATGCAGTCTTTAAGCTATTCGTGCTCGCCCTTGTGCTAGGAAGTAGACGAGAAGTTTGTGTATTTACCTTGTATTATCAAGATGTTGAGAAATATATTCTGAATTTGAATTGTATACTTGTCTAGGGTATTTGTTCTAGTTTCAGTTGTGATACCTGGTGATGAGGTAGCGTAGGTTGCGCGAACCATTGTCACGCTAATTTCACAATGATTTGCAATCAATTGCAAAAAGTCACCGACCAATAAAGATCATTGTTCCAAACCATTGTGGCACAAGTTTCACAAAGGCTTATAATCGTTGGCAATACGGCAATGACCATTGAAGATCTTTGATCCATTCACATCTTGTTCAGCTTCCCCGACTTTCACCTGTCAAGATTTATGGCATGCATCATGCATGGATCCATACAGTTACAAATCTTACAAACCAATATCGATGAATGAAGTTTGAAATTTGATAGAATAAAACCTCCTGGGTTATTTTGAAGCAAACATGTATGGTGTAAGTACCAGTAAAATGCTGACGTGGCTATGCCTTCTTAGTAAGCGTTCGCACAGGCAATATATTGTAACCCAGTCAACATTATTATAAGTTTTAACCTTATAAAGTTTTGGGCCATTATACTTGCCCTTCATTTGTTTCAATATATATTATGCTGCATGTGTAGATAATATACCATGCGCCCCAGAAAGAAAAAAAATAATCATTTTCTGGGATAGATATCCCATTAATCAAAATATTTTCATGACTTTATATGCTTTATAAGAATTTTTATCCAGGGGGGGGCAGACTGTATGTCTAGTTGACATGCTTTATAACAAGCAAGAAGAGCATGATAGTTTCTCTCTCAGCTGTGCATTATCGCTTCCACTTGTGTCAAGAGTATGGTCGGATTTAGATCGTGCTTTTATTATGTTGTAATTGTCAAAGTAGATGTAGACTCTAAGCTTTGGGGCATTAAGGCACCAGCTCACAAATTCACTTTGAAAATATTCTTTGTTGGTCTTACACCAACAGGGCTTGGGGGACCACACAAAGAATATTGCACCTGTGTTGAATATATGGTTCAAGTTCAACACCCTTTGGTTTTGGTGTCATATTAAAACACTCCAGGGTGTTATCTTTTCACCTGGGATATGGTTCTCTCCAAACACCAGTCAGTGTTCTTAACACTCTTGTTTTTACAGTGTTGATATTGATATTTGATGTGCTTCATTAATGGCTCATTTGACAACCTGGATTTTAAATTGATTGAGTGGTATCCCATTTAATGAGTTGTTATGGTAACTGAATAATTGATTTGTGATCTAGTTATATTTATCTGAATATATATTTTCCATGATATGAACTTATCCTTTTGTTCTTTTTTGAAATCCAAAGAATTAAAAGTATTAACTTCATGGTGACTAAAATAAAGTATGTGTGTTTTTGTGTGAATATTTAGTGGACTTTCTCTATTATTATTCAGGCTAAGAATAATATGATTTGAACAGATAAAGAAATGTCAGAGAAACAAAATGCTGACATTTCAACAGAAATTTGAAGAGCAGTTTTGACATTTAAAGGTTTGCATTTTTTGGGTGGAACAGTTCTATCATTTCTTCATGTATATGCAATGAGCAGGCTGATAATATCATGTCCATATTTACAAATATGTTTTCATATGAAATTTTCTTTAAATGTTTTCCTCCTAGAATGAAAAAAATGAATAGGATTGACTGTGTAAGATAATCATTTTCAACTTCTTATTTTTATATATTTTATTTTAAGGGAAATTGGATTGACTGTAAGGTAATTATTTTCACCTTTTTTTTTATATAATAGGGAAACATGATATACACATTTGTGTGAAAATATGAAATGATTATTTCATGTAATGACATAAGATGGGGTTAGTGGGGAGGGGGACATGACATCAGCCCACCAACTGAATATTCATGACGACGTGCATATTATTACTGTTTCCACATGTTGAATTACATAAATATTATCTTTATTCGCACATTAAAAATGGTGCATTCACCTACAATCAAATAGAAAGAACAAAGTGATTTGTAATCAGATTTTGATGAAATTTTCAGTGTTTTGCTTGGTGAATTTTACTCTGATATAATGCTGTACAGCCTAGAGTACCCCTTAAGATAAGCAAAATGTCCTCTGGAAATTAGAAGAATGGGGGAAAGAGAGAGAGAGGTTGGTTACAATTGGATGTGATAAGTGAAGTGGGTATTTTATTCCAGTATACCCCCTTGGTGGAATGCTGTGGCAGCATTTTGTAATAGTCGATTTGACAGTCCTATAGGCTCAGTACACCAACCTAGAAATATTCTTTCCGACAAAGTTTTTTTCTTGAATCATGTTCCTATGGGCTCCTAGAACAAGTTCAGCTTGGTTGCCCAAACGGCAACTTTGGGCAATTTTGTTAATTTGCATAAATCAAAAATGGCTGCCAGATACCAACTTAAAAGGCTAACTTTTGAACCCCTTAGACGAAAAATGATGAGGAATGCCTCTTTTTAGGGGTTTTGGTGTGCGTAGAATCCATTTATATTATAAGTTTTCCCATAACAGGTCATCTTCACATCAAATTCAAAATGGCCGCCAGATGCCATCTTGAAAAATTAAATTTGAACCCTTTGCCCAAGGATGATGATTAATACCTCTTTTTACGGGTTTTTAAGTGTGTAGAAACCATTTATGTTATCTATTTTGCAATATAAGGTAATCGTCAGGTTAAATCCAAGATGGCCGCCAGGTCGACGTCATTTTGAGAAATTAACTTTTGAATCCTTTGCCCCAGAATAATGAGTAAAACATTTTCATAATGGTGTTGGGGTGTGTAAAATCCATTTATGTTATAATATAGGATTACCATCAGCATGTACAGGTCTAATTCAAGCTAGTGGCCAGATGTCATCTTGAAAAATTGGGCTTATGACCACTTAGAATAACCGTTGTTTCTGGGATTTATTCAACAATTTCTGACATCTTACTATCATCCACATTGTGTGAGTGGAACAAACCTAGTTCAGCGGAACAACCAAAATACAGAGACTGAAGCTTTTGGTCTAATGACCACTTATCTACTGACTGTAAATATATTACAGCTCGTTAAAAAATGTGGTGTGTAGAATTTTTCTCGAATAAGCTTGAGAAAGTTTACTCGATTTTTGTCTCGCCTGCGTAGCGGAGCGAGACATAGGTATCACTATTTCCGGCGTCGTCGGCGTCGTGAACTTTTCGTGACTGTACAACGCACTGTGCTGTGTTGTACACCCAATAACTTTCTACAGCTTCGAGGTGGGATCACCAAATTCATACCAGAGGTCCATCTCCTGAAAGCACAGGTCAAGTTCGAATATGAGTTGAATTTGAATAAGGTCAAAGGTCAATGAACTTTCCTTGACTGGCACTGTGCTATGTTGTACACCCAATAACTTTCTACAGCTTCGAGGTGGGATCACCAAATTCATACCAGAGGTCCATCTCCTGAAGGCACAGGTCAAGTTCGAATATGAGTCGAATTTGAATAAGGTCAAAGGTCAATGAACTTTCCATGACTGGCACTGTGCTGTGCTGTACATCCAATAACTTTCTACAGCTTCGAGGTGGGATCACCAAATTCATACCAGAGGTCCATCTCCTGAAGGCACTGGTCAAGTTTGAATATGAGTCGAATTTGAATAAGGTCAAAGGTCAATGAACTTTCCATGACTGGCACTGTGCTGTGTTGTACACCCAATAACTTTCTATAGCTTCGAGATGGGATCGCCAAATTCATACCAGAGGTCCATCTCCTGAAGGCACAGGTCAAGTTCGAATATGAGTCGAATTTGAATGAGGTCAAAGGTCAATGAACTTTCCATGACTGGCACTGTGCTGTGTTGTACAGCCAATAACTTTCTACAGCTTCGAGGTGGGATCACCAAATTCATACAAGAGGTCCATCTCCTGAAGGCACAGGTCAAGTTCGAATATGAGTCGAATTTGAATGAGGTCAAAGGTCAATGAACTTTCCATGACTGGCACTGTGCTGTGTTGTACACCCAATAAACTTTCTACAGCTTCGAGGTAGGATTGCCAAATTCATACAAGAGGTCCATCTTTTGAAGGTACAGGTCAAGTTCGAATGAGTTGAATTTGATTACGGTCAAAGGTCAAGGAACTTTCCATGACAATAAGTTTGCCATAACACCTTAATAATTAATTCAATTTTACTATTTCACTCACATTATTATGAATTACATTCTTTTTTACTAACATTCATTTCCTTACTTCCATGGAAATCATTATAGCTTCATAGTATTAACAGCATTCTTAATGTTATCTCATTTCCTAGGGATAAAGTAGGCGTATAGCATTATTGCATATGTAAACTGTCAGAACCACAATTCACCCCCTAAACTGCTGACAGCCTCGGAAGTCATATAGCATAGTTTTGACATACATTCTCTTCATGACTGCAATATATGCAGGCGAGACAACGCTTGGCGTTTGCCTTGTTACTCGTCCTCAAGGTATTCAGTGACATCATCTTCCTCGTTGCCTTTACCATCCTGATCTAAATAAAGCTAAAAAAACCTCTCCCTTGACATTCTCCATCTCGACTCTTTTATTATTTCCCCATGGTGCCCCTCCCTTAGATCTGGGCTCCGTAACACAAAGATTAGCGATCAATCGCTAAATGAACTGGCCAATCAATATCAATGTTGCACGCGCAGTTGGTTAAAAATACTGGCCAGGGACCAATCAGTGCGGTTCTTTCATATCTGCAATTCATCGCAAACCTTTGTGTTACGGAGCCCTGGACTGGTCACACCTAATTCCCAAGGACGTTTGAATCACTATACAGGTGAAAAAAGAAGTGTTATTTTCGACTTGTACAATGGCATCTCTGCTGAGGATCGTAAGAGAATGCGAAGGTCTGGTGGGGTTACTATAGACTATAAGCTCTCCATCACCAGTAATTTGCCTACGAGAGATGTCATCATTAAGAGCAAGAACAACAAACGGAGGATGCCAAGCGTGTTGAGTACTTTCAGTCTATAGGCATATGGACATATAGGTCCATAATTATGGTCTTGGGTAGCAGACAACATTTGAGGCACTATAGATGGTGGTGTGTTTGCTCATGATGAGGCAGATATCACCATGATTTTTACAGAAAGCTTTGGTTAGAATGTGATTCGCATGCTTATAGCGATGACACAGACTTTTTGTCTTGCTTGGTCTATCGGGTTATCAGGCGGAGCTATAGTGGAGTGGTGAGCCTGGTATAGTACTGGATATCGATGCAACCCGTGTTAACCTGGACCAAAATGTCTGCATGTTCATGCCCTCCGTGCATAAATGCGACATGAAATCATGCATACGGCAAAGGCAAGATAAATGCACTAAACAAACTACCGTTGCCGGGTGTTGTCCAGGTTTGGCTGATATACTTGGAAAGGTGGAGTCGGCCCGCTTCGCCATCTTCATCAAGAAGAGAGAGAAGGTGTCCTAAAATAATGGCCCTGCTTCCAACATATCTCATAACTTGTTGCTGCTTGGGTTGCTACATGTGCTTTGAGCTCATTTGATAGCTGTATATAGATATGTACCAGCCCCTTGATGAACCGGCGGATATAGCTAACTTTGGATGGGAGATCCGAGATGAAATCCCCGTTCCTGTCATTTCTCATTGTGACCCTTCTCCGCCTGAACTGATCAGTGTAATTCGCCGTCAGTGTATGTCACAGGGTAAGAAATGCAGTACTGAGGTAGATGGATGCGACAAAGAGCATTTGTCCTTTACGAAATTCTACGACAACTGTTCTGGTAAAGTGAAATGCTGCAATCCATATACTGTCAGTCACAATGTCAAAGCTGAAAATGACGAAAGTGTCGAGATGGAGGATGTCGAGGAAGAAGTTTTGAGCCTTGTTTAGATCATTGCGAAGACCACGAGGATGATGATGCCTCTGAATACCTTAGGGGCGAGTTGGATTAAGAAGCAAGTTAGCTTCCCGAACTTAATCAAATTAGCGATTTAATTTGCTTAAAAAGGCGGTATACAAATACACAATTTCGCGACGATGCTCGACAAATTGTGAGACACCAACAAATAATAAGTGAAAAGGAAGTGTTTACACCTGCTTAAACCCTTCCAAAGACCTGTCAGTCTCCGAAAAGTTGTTTCAGAAATTATTTTTGGAGCTTGGGCCTGTCAGCCATCGTACTATACAACATAGGCCATTTACATTCAGCAGACCATCTATTGAAAAAGATTTAAAAAAAAAACACAGAAATGAGTTCTACACACCACCTAAACTTCTTATTATGAGCTGTTATATAATACTCTGGGATTAGTGATTTAAAAGCTCAAGTTTACAAGATGAAATCTGGTGACCATCTCGAATTAGACCTGAAGATGATCCTATATACTAAAATAATTAACATAAATAGATTCTACACACCCCAAACCCCTGGAAAGAGGTATTGATCATCAGTCTGGAACAATGGGTTCAAAAGTTAATTTCTCAAGAATGCGTCGACCTGGCGGCCATCTTGGATTTAACCTTAAGATTACCTTATATTGCGAAAAAGATAACAGAAACCGATTTTTCACCCCCAAAACCCCTAAAAAGAGATATTGATCATCAACCTGGGGGAAAGGGTTCAAAAGTTAATTTCCCAAAATGGCGTCGACCTTGCGACCATCTTGAATTTAACCTGAAGGTGACCTTATATTGTAAAATAGATAACAAAAATGGATTCTTCACACCCCAAAACCCCTAAAAAGAAGTGAGCAACATAGCCCCGCTTTATGAAGACGTCGAAATCCGTGCTCCTATTGGCAGCAGCGATCACTCAACCGTGGTATGGAGGCCCCGTGATTCGCATCCCCCACCAAACAAAACATTTGTTAAAACGAAAAGACCAATGAAGGACAGCAGCATCCGGGCTTTTGGTAGATGGTTGTGTGAACATGACTGGACCGAACTGAATAAATCAGATGACGCCAGTGAGCAGTGTAATATATTTTACACTACGCTTAATACTGCAATTGACACATATTTTCCTGTTCGTTCTGTCAAGTGTCATATAGCCGACAAACCGTGGATGAATCCAGAAATCAAAGCGATGATACGTAAACGTCAAGTGGCATTCAGTGATGGAAATGATACTCTCTCTCGCTATTGGAGCAACAAGATAAAACGGGAGATTAAAGATGCCAAACGTTTATATTACTCGGAAAGAATCCAACATCTGAAGAAAAGTGATCCTGCTGGCTGGTATAGGGGGATACGCAATATGACGACTGGTAAACAACAAGGCATCAGGATCAACATACCAGATATGGACAATGATGATCACGTTGCCATCGCGAATAGAATCAACGAACACTTTATTGGTGTTGCCAGTGACATCCCCCCCTTAGACAGAACCAAGTTACCTTCATACTTACCTGCACGTCCATGCCCGTTGCTAGAGCCATGGGAAGTTTTCAGAGAACTCAAAGCTGTTAACCCTTCTAAAGCTTCTGGCCCAGATGGAATATCTGGACGCCTGATAAAGGAGTTTGCTCTGGAACTGTGTGTACCGTTGACGAAGATTCTTAACTCATCATATCAAAGCGGCTGCGTCCCTTGGCAGTGGAAGCGAGCTACTGTCGTGCCAGTTCCGAAGTCAACCCCTGCTACTCTTGAAGCGATCCGACCAATCTCCCTGACGGATCAATTCGCCAAGGTAGCAGAGAGCTTCATTGCTAAATGGACAATGCAGGATATGAATCCGTATCTTGACCCTCAACAATTTGGAAACAGGAAAGGTCTATCTACGGTCCATTGTCTTGTTGACATCCTTCACCATCTGTGTCTGAACTCGGATAAACCCAAAACTGTATCCACATTGATATTAACTGACTTTAGCAAAGCATTTGACCGCATCGATCAAAACGTAGCCGTCATGAAGCTCCTGTCTCTCGGTGTTGACCCATCCCTTGTGCGTTGGATAGCGAACTTTCTACAGGGTAGACGACAGTGTGTGAGGTACAACACAGCCGTTTCTGACTGGTCCGCAGTCTCTGCTGGTGTCCCCCAAGGCACAAAACTTGGCCCCATGGTGTTTTTGGCCATTATCAATGATGCTTCCTTAGACATTGTCGACCCTATTCGAAGGTACAAATACGTTGATGACCTCACTCTCCTGGAGTGTCGCAGCCGACTGGATAACTCCATTATCCAGGAAGCTGTATCATCGTTGAGAGATTGGGCTCAACGTAACCAGATGAGACTAAATCCTCAGAAATGTATATCTATGGATGTGTTCTTCATGAGGAATGCCCCCCTTCCTACAACTGTTGTCCTAGGAGGTAGAGAAATAGCAAGGCAGCAATGTGTGAAACTCCTTGGTGTATTCATTCAGCAAAATCTTAAGTGGGACAAACAAGTCACCGAAATGTTGAGGAAAGCATATGCAAAAATGCATATGCTTCGTTTGCTCAAACACCACAAGGTCCCCACTCGTGATCTCGTGACAGTCTACAACTGCTACATCAGACCAACAGTCGAATACGCCGTTCCAGTCTGGAATCCAGGACTTACCAAGGATCATGTCCGAAAACTTGAAAACATCCAAAAAAGGGCAATGAAAATCATCCTTGGACGTCAATTCACACACTATGATGATGCTCTTGTTTTATTGAACTTGAGTACCATTGTTGAACGACGGCAAATGATTTGTCTCCAATTTGCTAAGGAACTGAACAAGCCGACAGGACCATGTCACCATTTGATGCCAGTGGCGCCAGAAACTGCCCTCTCTATGAGGCTTAGAAAGAGACCCCAAGTTCCGCAAATAAAATTCAGAACAAACAGACTCAGGGATAGCACTATCCCATACTCGGTGAAATTGCTGAACGAACTCTAAATTGAACATAAAACCTCAAGTACCCGAATGAACTAAGTAATTGAAACCAATATTCTTATTTCTTTATCTACTTCAAGTCAGTTTTAAATGTAAATTCCAGTAATTATTCATTTAATAACAAATATTTAGGGAAAATTATTTTAATATATTTCAAAATTTTAGCCAGTTCTTGTGTCTTAATATGTTTGGGCGAGGAAATGTTTAAAAATCTGTTACCATGGTTACAGCATTGTCGTTGGAACACTCTCCCCCTGAGGTTTGTAGGAATATGCTAATGATGGTGTGTGTGAGGGTGTATGTGTGTGCTGTGTGTGTGAGAGAATGAGATGTATATTTCTTAAGGCGGGGATGCTTCATGTACTTTGTTCGGATCAGGAAGGGGGGGGGGTTATCTTTCAATATAGTTCACACTCTGTAACCCAATATAATTTCATCACATAGAGTATCATTGTCATATATGGGTCAATTTTTGTTTCTCATTAAATTATCAATATTTCAATCTGTGTGATTCATCTTCCATCCTTCCTCTTTCTTTTGTATGCCTTTTCCCTTTCACCTTTTCTCTTATTTCTCCCCTCCTTAACTTCAGTACCTTCTCCTCCTTTCCTTCTTCACTTATTTTTCCCCTCCATCCACGTGCATATTCTTTATTACCTTTCCCCTGAATTCATGTATTTGTTTTCAAACTGATCTCGTATTATACATCTAAATTGTGTCGAAAATGTATTACTTTCATGAAATTACGAATGTATGATTATGTGATATATTTTTCTTAACTAATATTTTTATTTACTTTGTTTGGATTATTATGATTTTGTAATGCCTCTTTTGTAAACTTACCTTTGTAAACTCATCGCAATTCGACTCTGTCGCAATGATGTTTTTTATCAATAAACCAGTATAAATTACTGATCAAGGCTAGGGCAAGAAGGTCAGATTTGATTTTTCAAGATAGCGTCCGGTGGCCATCTTGGATTTAGCCCGAAGATGACCTTGGCCAACATGATAATAGAAATGGATTCTACGCTCCCCAAAACCCTTAAAAAGAGGTACATGTATTCCTCATCATTCTGTGGCAAGAAATTAAAAGTTCAGATTTTAAGATGGTATGGCGGCCACTTTATATTTATGCAAATTAGAAAAGTTGCCGTTTGGGCAACCAAGCTGAATTTGTTCTAGGATCCCATGTGAACACGAATCAAGAAAAAAACTTAATCGGAAAGAACAATTCTAGGTTCGAAAAATGCCAAATCGACTGTAAGCAGTTTTTCTTCCATCTCCAAATCTGCAACAACCTCGGGATTCGGCCTAATATTGTTAAAAACAATGTGGCCCTAAGATGGAATATTTGTTGTGTTTATATTCTTATTAATAAGCGTACAAATATTCACCAAGAATGCATTAGCATTTCCATTTATTTAAATGTAGGACAAAAGAGCACTGTTGATTAACCTCACTGCATGCTTATGGAAATAGGTGTCATGGCGGGGATTGAACCCCGTACTTTCAAGTGATATCTAGGGGCCTTAGACCACAGGGCCATGGCACCCTCAAAGATGATAATGGCCAGTAATCTGCAGTCGGGTTTAAGACCACAGTCTAACCCTGTACTAAAATTATGGGGAACCAAAAATTCAACCACCAAAATTGTTTATATTGTATACTTCTTTTGTTCCGTTTTACTTTCATAATGAAGAAAAATACCTCAGTTATCATTCACAGACAAAGTTTGCACAGTTTGGTGAAAATGACATGGGTTTTGAATAAAGTGCAGCATATTTTTTTACTTCTCAAGTTTGTAGTTGAAATTTGAAATTTTTGAGGTTGAGTATCTTTCCTGCAATTTCTAAGTACTGTGAGTGTTGTTAGACTTGAATGAGCAAACAGTTGACAGCAATATAGATAGATGATCCGTCTTACGGATACAATTATTAATCATATTGCAAAATTAATTTTGATAAAATTTCCATGAATTTTGAATGAGTAATAGGGCTTTTAACTCATTGTTGTGATCTCGTGAGGTCTACAAAATAATGCGCAATTCTAAAGAACATCATCCATTTTGGGTTAAATCTGAAGCTCAGTAGCAAAAAAATTAAGCACATGGGCCCATGTTAATCTTTACAAATTTGGAATATTCAGGTGCTAAAGTATCTTTATGCAAAGTATGATGAAAATGGCATGGATTTTCAATGTTTGGGAGCAAGACTACGAGACCATTCGCATTTTAGACGGTATAACCCCATAGTTTAAATGTCTTAACTTCTTCGGAATATATTCCTCTATAAATCTAGAGAGTATATGAAAATGACATGGACTTTGAATGATTGCCAGCTGGACTAAGGAACTATTCGTATTTTAGACATTTTGGACGGTATTAGACTTTTGCCTGCATGTTTTAGGCGTATTATAGACTGATTCAAGCCAACTCGCAAAATTTTTGGACACTGATAGTTTAAAAACGAGCGCATGGATCCCATATTTTTAACATTTTGATGTCTTCAGACTCCTCTACAAATCTCGAGAGTATGATGAAAATTACATGGATTTTGAGTGTTTGGGAGCAGAACTACGTAACCATTCCTATTTTAGACATTTTGGACGGTATTATCAGACTTTTACTTGTTTTCGGCGCATTTTGGGCTGTTTCAAGTCAACTCGCAACAGTTTAGACATTGATAGTTTAAAAACGAGCACACGGACCCCATATTTTTAATATTTTAACGCCTTTAGAATATATTCCTCTACAAATTTAGAGATTATGATGAAAATGACATGGTTTTTGAATGTTTGGGAGCGAAATACGGGAACCATTCGCATTTTAGACGGTATTATTAGACTTTTGCACGTTTTCGGCGCACTTTAGGCGATTTTTAAGCCAACTCGTATCACTTTGGACCCCATATGTTTAACTTCCCTACACCTTCGATATGCATTCCTCTACAATTTAGCCGAATTTGAAATGACATGGATTTTGAAAAAAGGTGCAGCTTACAAAATACTTTTTTTAATTTTTGAATAGATTCACGTCTTTGAAGATTTTTTTTTTGCTTTTGCACCATTTTTACCAAATGAGGGCGCTGCTGACTACAAATAGATATAGTTTTACTAATTAAAAGACTTTCTCTTATTTTTTATCTACTAAGTTGCACATTCTGAAAGTTTGATGAGTTATCCACTAAGTAATATAGGCCTAAACTCATTTGGTGAATTCGTGAGGTCTGAGAGAGGCATAATTCTCTTGATTGCGCAACATTTCATATCATTCAAATACGGCGATTTTGAAGTCCCGTAGAAAAAAAGAAGCATATGAACCTATATCATTTTTTGCATTTTCATAATGCATAGATACTAAAGTAACTCTGCAAAATTTGGTGAAAATGCGACTTAATTTAAATGTGGAACGTCATTAATTTTGCTAAAGATAAATCCACGCGCATGCGTACTCTTATTCCGAAGACGCATGAATGAATATTCATATTGGCGCCCGGAACTGCGCGCGTCGGGCCGGGCGAAATCATTTCGCGCCGGCCGCCGGGCAAAGCTTTAACGTGCATATGCCTGCGCGCGCCCATAGTACGTAGTACGCGTATTAAGCTAGCTATGCATAGCCTGCGCGCCTAATTGCACTCTCGATCACTAGGCACTCGTCGGATTTCCCCCCTTATTTATTGTCTTTGCTAGTAGTAGAATAAAACAAGTTTGGATTTGACATTTTGCAATAACATGGCTCAGCCTCAGGTACCGGTAAGTTGATTGCAATTTATATGGTAAATGCCTAATCTCGTTATTCAATTAGTTAAACTGGAGAAAATAAGAAATCAGAAAATTTAGACATAAGTCATAGGCCTAGTTGAGATCTATAACTATACCGGTATAGCCTATATATAGCCTATATAATATAGGCTCTCAGTTTACTCCAACGATGTTGTATACCTACCCAGTTGTTGGGTGTCCGGACAGGTTGTGTATCCGGACAGTCGAATTCTAAACAGCCAATTGAAAAAGTTCACAAATCAAAACTCTCAAATGTTTTAGCATATAATGTTAGACAATATTATAGAGAACAAATATTCATGATGATTAGCTCCAATCAATGCACAGTTTTTGTTTAATCCAAAGACAAAAAAGAAGGCTTCGTTTGTGTTACGTGTCCGGACACCAACCCCCATCCTATTGCCAATTGGTAGTGGTAGTACTGTTCATCGATATTAAAAGTGGAACGTTCATTGCTGCTCTCGTTCAGACAAAATTAGATGCACTACCGGTACTTATGTTGGCAGGATGGGGTGGCAGGGGTATCGTAATCTAACAGACACAGAAGTGTATTTTTCATAACTTTATTGACTGTAATTTGTATTGTTACTTGTTTGACCTACATTAGGCCTAAACAGTAATAACACTACAGTATGTACTATAGGTCTAACGTTAATAAGTTAGACTCTATTTTTAACGTTAAGAGTCGAACACTACAGTTAAGACTTAAGGACAACGATTATGGAATGTTATAATATAAGTTTGGTATAAAATCATGATACAAATTAAAAGAAAGATATTGTATAGGGTCACGTTACGTTAGAGCGAACGAGTGAAGGGGGGGGGGGTAGACTTCAAAGTTCCAAAATTTACATTTAGTTTCATTGGTTTTCAATAAAAAAGAATAGTCATATTTATTGGTCTATGACTATGAGAAATTGTGAATACGGAAAATCTCATTTAAAATTATCAACAACATAGGCCTACCATTTCCAATTCTTTAATTGATCATCTAGATCTATATATAAAATTGGTTTGGTAAATGGCAATAGATAGGATCTAGGATAGTCCCTTGACTTGTCGATCGAGTCAATCATTTATGCAATGCCAATCGGTTGGGAATCCCCGGTCCAAGCCAGCAGGGGAATCCGCAACTTCTGCTCGCGCGAGCGAGTGAAACTTAAGTTTTCTTCAGACGTATATCCTTTTTCGTTGAGTATTTACGTCTCGCCGACATTTAACGTGTCGTTACTATCCGAAAGGCTGATCACTTGATCGAACCAATGTGTAACTTCCCAGTAATGTAGCTTTAGACGCACGCCACAAGTCAACACCAAATTGTTAATATTTGTAATGGCGCTCTAAATTTAGTCTTATTCACAAAGAATGTACGGTATGCAGTCATGATCAGTGCAATGTGGTGAAAAAATGTTTTAGCTGTTAAATTAAAATTTGTAATGGAAAATTACACATTTTCATTCTTAAATAGTTCACACCTATTAACATTTTTTTAAAGACAGAACAATGAGGGCCATTGCATGGATCATACTTTATTTTAGATTATGATTTGAAAAAAAATGGGAATATACAAATGAGCTAGACCACGTGATCAGCATCATCATAATTCAGGCCTACTGGCCGGGGCCCGTTGCAGAAAGAGTTGCAATCAAACGCAGCTCTAACAAGGCAAACGCCAAGCGTTGTCTCGCCTGCATATTGCAGTCATGAAGAGAATGTATGTCAAAACTATGCTATATGACTTCCGAGGCTGTCAGCAGTTTAGGGGGTGAATTGTGGTTCTGTCAGTTTACATATGCAATAATGCTATAGGACTACTTTATCCCAAGGAAATGAGATAACACTAAGAATGCTGTTAATACTATGAAGCTTTAATGATTTCCATGGAAGTAAGGAAATGAATGTTAGTGAAAAAGAATGTAATTCATAATAATGTGAGTGAAAACTTTGACAGCTTTTCTATTGTACCTTTGGCAAATTTGTGTGAATATTATAAATAGTACCAAGAACTATAGGCAATAGCTCATTAAATGAATAACAACAACAGCTTTTAAAGAATTAACAAGTAAAATACAAAATCTGGTTCAAGTATAGAGAGTACTGAGTTCTGAAGTAAAATGTTCATTGACCTTTGACCTTAATCAAATTCAACTCACATTCGAACTTGACCTGCACCTTCAAAAGATGGACCTCTTGTAAGAATTTGGCAATCCTACCTCGAAGCTGTACTAAAGTTATTGGGTGTACAACACAGCACAGTGCCAGTCATGGAAAGTTCATTGACCTTTGACCTCATTCAAATTCGACTCATATTCGAACTTGACCTGTGCCTTCAGGAGATGGACCTCTGGTATGAATTTGGCGATCCCATCTCGAAGCTATAGAAAGTTATTGGGTGTACAACACAGCACAGTGCCAGTCATGGAAAGTTCATTGACCTTTGACCTCATTCAAATTCGACTCATATTCGAACTTGACCTGTGCCTTCAGGAGATGGACCTCTGGTATGAATTTGGTGATCCCACCTCGAAGCTGTAGAAAGTTATTGGGTGTACAACACAGCACAGTGCCAGTCATGGAAAGTTCATTGACCTTTGACCTTTAACCTTATTCAAATTCGACTCATATTCGAATTTGACCTGTGCCTTCAGGAGATGGACCTCTGGTATGAATTTGGCGATCCCATCTCGAAGCTATAGAAAGTTATTGGGTGTACAACACAGCACAGTGCCAGTCATGGAAAGTTCATTGACCTTTGACCTTATTCAAATTCAACTCATATTCGAACTTGACCTGTGCTTTCACGAGATGGACCTCTGGTATGAATTTGGTGATCCCACCTCGAAGCTGTAGAAAGTTATTGGATGTACAGCACAGCACAGTGCCAGTCATGGAAAGTTCATTGACCTTTGACCTCATTCAAATTCGACTCATATTCGAACTTGACCTGTGCCTTCAGGAGATGGACCTCTGGTATGAATTTGGTGATCCCACCTCGAAGCTGTAGAAAGTTATTGGGTGTACAACACAGCACAGTGCCAGTCATGGAAAGTTCATTGACCTTTGACCTTTAACCTTATTCAAATTCGACTCATATTCGAACTTGACCTGTGCCTTCAGGAGATGGACCTCTGGTATGAATTTGGCGATCCCATCTCGAAGCTATAGAAAGTTATTGGGTGTACAACACAGCACAGTGCCAGTCATGGAAAGTTCATTGACCTTTGACCTTATTCAAATTCAACTCATATTCGAACTTGACCTGTGCTTTCACGAGATGGACCTCTGGTATGAATTTGGTGATCCCACCTCGAAGCTGTAGAAAGTTATTGGATGTACAGCACAGCACAGTGCCAGTCATGGAAAGTTCATTGACCTTTGACCTCATTCGAATTCGACTCATATTCGAACTTGACCTGTGCCTTCAGGAGATGGACCTCTGGTATGAATTTGGTGATCCCACCTCGAAGCTGTAGAAAGTTATTGGGTGTACAACATAGCAAAGTGCCAGTCATGGAAAGTTCATTGACCTTTGACCTTATTCAAATTCAACTCATATTCGAACTTGACCTGTGCTTTCACGAGATGGACCTCTGGTATGAATTTGGTGATCCCACCTCGAAGCTGTAGAAAGTTATTGGGTGTACAACACAATTGTTGACGCCGCCGACACCGGAAATAGTGATACCTATGTCTCGTTTCGCTACGCAGGCGAGACAAAAATCACGCGCAACTTGATTTTCAACCAATCAACAGCGCTCATTTTTGACTTGCAATTGATTTTTTGACTTGCCTTTTAAAAACGCAACTCTTTCAGCAACGGGCCCCTGGTCATGTTTGATATTCATCTTCAAACAAGTACTTGAATTAGACCATTTGACTTTACATGGCCGTCACGGGGGGGGGGGGGGGGGGGCGGAAGGTGCATCCCCTCCACCAATTTAATGTGTATGAGTGGGGAGGTAAGAGTGGGAGAAGGTGACCTTTCAATATTAGAATTAGTTTTGTTATAACTATTATTATTCATATCTACCTTAGATTACATATGCAGCTAGTCGCCCTCTTATTTAACATTTTTACGCACAAGTCTATGAGGAATGTTTTACACGCATGACACCTGCCCTGTTTATATAGGTGTCACGCGCTTTAAACATTCCCCATAGACTTGTGCGTTAAAAAATGGCACTTTAAAAATCTTTAAAGTAGACGTGAAATTACGGCGTCGAATGTTTACTATCATTAGATAGGATATATATCTGACATTCCATATCTGACCAGAAAGTGTTTTGTAGCCAGCTCATTTTAAAAATAAATCGCAATATATGAAGATAACTATGATGGGATCAAATTTCTCAACTGAAACAGTAAAAAAAGCCCTGATTCTTCCGCCAGTCAAAAAATAGTTGTCATTGATATATCTTCCCAATTTGGGCAAAGGAAGTTCAGTAGATACCATTTTCAATCATTTTCATACACCTTTGTCAATCAGCAATATCAAATTGAAAAAAAATGAATGGATTGGGTAGAACGAATATCTTTAGTCTTCCTGATGAAATTAGGCTCATGGAACTGATATTTTTTTTACACACCGAGTTACCAATAATGCATATAGCATTTTCATTTATTTGAAAGCAGGATAAAGAGCATTGTATATAGATTAGATGCCTTGCTCACGGGCATAGGTGCCGCGGCCTGGGATCGAACCGCGGACTCTCAGTGTATATCCTGGCGCCTAAGACCACTTGGCCACGGCTCCTCCACGGCAGTCAGGCCCAAAAGGGCCGTGACTGTCGTGTGTTGCTGCCCCCTACGTTCGTTGGTAAATATGTTATATAAATGCCTTCCAAAGGGGTGAATCCACCGAATTCTGTGATGAGCACATATTATAGGTACGATCAGAGCCACTGAGACTTGGAGTCTATATGAGCGCTTAACTGAACTGTCGATTTTACTCGCCGGATTTACCCTGTAAATTATTGTCTTGGCTAGAATAAATCAAGTTTGGATGTGACATTGTTTAATGACATGGCTCAGGTAAGTTGATGGGCAATTTAAATGCCTTTCGTCATTCAATCAGTTTTACTGGAGAAGAAAAGAAGAATTCATAAAAGAAAAGAGGAATTCATACTATATTCAAGGTCTGTGTTACTAGAAGTGTATTTTTCACTAAAGTTACGTCTAATTTATTTGTAAGACATTATATTAGAACAATGATTATGGAAAGTTATAAGTTTGGTATAAAATCATAATAAAAATTAAAGGAAAGATTTTGAATAGGATATAGAGCGAATAAATGAGTGAAGGAGGATAAAAGGAAAATAAAGGCTTCAAGAAGTTACACTTTCAATGTTAAAATTGACACATGACTATGATAAATTGTGAATATGTACGATCTCATTTAAAGTTATCAAAACCATATGGACTTACCATTTCCAATTAATTTAATTCATCATCTAGATCTATATAAAATTGGTATATAAATGCTATATAAATGCCTATTATTATTATCATTATAAAATTGGTATGTTATTACATATGTATTAAATTAAATTACCAATAAGACTCGTTCCTTGTAATTGTATGTGTTGTGGAGTCGATCAAATGGGTTGGGAATTCCTATGGGGAATCCCCAATTTCTGCGCGCGCAAGTGTGTACAATTTCCTTCAGTTTAACCCAAGGAGCGCCGGTCCGCATAGCGGGCCGGCGCCCAGGAGTTCACCGTCTATTCACCCATACTCACGGGACTAGGGTAGATTTTGATCAAAATATCTCACAAAATAGATTTTGAAAACAGAAATTATGCATTTTCCACGATTATCTGGATGAAGGTCTATCGTGTGGCAGTATCCTGACATCGAGGCACAGACTGGAACCTCAAAAAAAAAAAAAGTTCTCTCCTACCCCATTCTCGATCGGCCATTTTGTTATGAATTTTGAAAGAATTAGGAGAGGTATCGCGACAGAACTTTTCGGGATTTGGGGGTTCCAGTCTGTGCCTCGATGCGAGGATACTGCCACACGTTAGACCTTCATCCATATAATCGTGGTAAGTGTTTAATTTCTGTTTTCACAATCTATTTTGCTAGATATTTTTACCATAATCTAGCCTAGTCCCGTGAGTATGGGCAAATACACGATGAGCTTCTGTTACCTTCAGATATGAGTATTTACGTCTACGTCTGGAGCGACATTTAACGTTACCATCCGAAAGCGTAATCACTGGCTCGAACCAATTTGTAACTTCCCAGTAATGTAGCTTCTGTCATGGACGTACGCCACAACACTCAGTTGTTGCGCTGTTGAATTATTTGTAACGGCGCTCTAAATTAAAAAAAAATGTACGGTATGCAGTCATCATCAATGCAATGTAGTGGAAACAAAAAATAATCTTTTAGCTGTTATTAAAAATATATAAGGTAAATTACCCATTTTCATTGTGAAAATTAATGAGGGCCATTGCAGATTATTCTATTTTGTGGTATGGAAAAAATGGGAATATGCAAATGAGGTAGACCACGTGATCAGTGTCGTCAGAATTAGGCCTACTGGTCATAATTGAAATTCAGTTTCAAACAAGAACTTGAATTAGACCATTGACTTTACATGGCCGTCAACGAGGAACATCTCCCGGCCTCCAGACCACTTCTTTTCTTTTTGGAGGGGTGGGAGGGGGGTGGGGAGTTGGGTTGTTGGGGGGTCTTCAAGGGGGCAGGAGAGGGAGAAGGTGACCTGTTAACATTAGAATTAGTTTAGTTATCATTAGACCCTATTATTATTATCATCATCATCATTATTATTATTATTTCCATTGTCCACAACTTGATGTTCTGTTGGTATATTAAACAGCAACCAGACTTCTTCCAGAAATCTAGGGTTATTGTTCTATATTCTATCAAATGGGTCCTCTTCTCATTGTTCACTTCTCTTTCTAATTCAAGACCTTCCGTAGGATATGAGCTGTTCCAAGCAAGCTTGCCTTCTGTATCGTTCCAAAGGACACCTCAACTCCTAGAACAGCCAGAAAGCTTCTGTGTCTTGTTGTCACTGTTCCTAGGGCTCCGATGACTATTGGTACCACCTCCGTCTTCACCTTCCATATCCTTCTCAGCTCCCATGCCAGATCGTTATACTTCTGGATCTTTTCCTCCTCTTTACGCCAAGCTCTGCAGTCTCCCGGAATCGCAATATCTATGATGAGACACTCCTTATCCTTCTTTAAGAGAACGATGTCTGGTCGTCTAGCTTCAATGACCTTGTCTGTCTGGATATTAAAATCCCATAAAATTATTGTATTATTATTGTTGTTATTATTATTATGGTTATTATTATTATTATCTACCTTAGATTACATATGCAGCTAGTCACCCTCTAACTTAACATTTTTACGCACAAGTGTATGAGGAATATTTTACACGCATGACACCTCCCCTGCTTTATATAGGTGTCACGCGCTTTAAACATTCCCCATAGACTTGTGTGTTAAAAAATGGCACTTTAAAAATCCTAAAAATAGACGTGAAATTAGGGCGTCGAATGTTTACTACCATTAGATAGGATATATATCTGACATTCCATATCTGACCAGGAAGTGTATCGTAGCCAGCTCATTTTTAAAAATAAATCGCAATTTATGAAGATAACTATGATGGGATCAAATTTCTCAACTGAAACATTAAAAAAAAGCCCTGATTCTTCTGCCAGTCAAAAATAGTTCCAAAGTCTTTATATATCTTCCCAATTTGGGCAAAGGAAGTTCAGTAGATACCATTTTCAATCATATTCATACACTATTCACATACATTATTCATATCTATCGTGGAGGAGCCGTGGTGTAGTGGTTCTGACTCTCGCCTTGTAAACAGAGGGTCGTGTGTTCGAATCCCACCGCGGTCTGGCGTCCTTTGGCAAGGCGTTAATCCACACTTTGCCACTCTCGACCCAGGTGCTAAATGGGTACCCGGTAGGATGTGAAAGTCATTGTAGCTTGTCCAGTACTGTGTGCGCCTCACAGGCGACTGACTGGAATACTCCCCAGGGAGTGGAGGATGTGCACACATTGTGTGCGGGAATGACTGATTGAATCCGATGACCAGGGTAATAATATATCTGTAAAGCGCTTAGAAACGTCGTTCCGATGGATTAAACGCTATATAAAAGCGGATTATTATTATTATTATCTACCTAAGATCACATATTATAAACAGGTATCACAAAAGCATCGAAGTTCGTACCCAGCGCCGTGATAAAATTATTTTACCATTAGCGTTAGCCTAGATTAACTTAATAATGCAACAACCATGCAAGTGCTATATTAGGGGCTAACTACCCCCCCCCCCTTGCGGTGCAAAAAAAGGAAGGGGGAGGAAAGAAAAATAAGACGAAGAAGAATATGTCATTGAAACAAGGGGAAGGGAATAGGTGGGGGAAAAATTCGGGTCATTATGATAAATTTTTAAAAATGAAGCTTCCGCTTGGCGATCGCATTGCCTTGATCGAGATAAACTGCTCATGATGATTTTAAAACAAGGGGCTTATTGTATTCAATTTTCAAGTCAACATGCAAAAACCAATCTGCTCGCAATTTGAATTTTGATAATTTTGTTTCAACGAGTAGAGGCATCCTTTTCATGATTTTAAAAAAGTTCTAAATACAAAAAATACAGCTCGCGCTACGCGCTTGTATATTGATATGATTAGCGGGATAGGCATACACATACAGTTTCTGAAATGTCACTTAATATTTCTAGGTGAGTATAAGGTCTTTATCAAATATTTTTCTCGGTTTGCAGAAGCGATGCGTACCGTATTCATGATTTAAAGAAAATTACATGTCCCGTTTTGGGGTATAAGTTGTAAAAAAATAAAAATATCTCGCCCATATTCGCGTTCGCATCATTCATAGTGACATTATCCTTGACAAAGTGTTCCTACATAATTATTAAACAATATTAACAAGTCATGTTCCCTTAAAGATCAGTATAATGACAAAATTTCAGCTTACATTACATGTACGCTTCAGACTCGCCTCAATTGTGTGTCTGTATTTAAAACGTGCTTAAAATGTTTTTAGATCGGCATATTGAAAATTATCCATTCATTTCAAGATTAAAAAAGGTCACTTTTGAAAGTCTGAATCTCCGATAATATTAGCCCTCGCTTCACGCTTGTATCAATTGTTTACTGAGATAAAACATACTGTTCTTTATAAAAAAAAAAAAAAAAAAACATACTTAACTGTCACGTTTTCAAGTAGGAATATAAAAATATTAACTCGCATGAAATGTTTCATTATATATCCGTGCCAGATTACAAAATGTGCTTAGAATGGTCCGTTTCAGTTCTAAATCGACAACATGAATTCAGCTCGCGCTTTGTGAGGCACCGTTTGTACCAAAATTATATAGAACAATTATTTGTTATATAATCGTTATTTAACAAATAATATCAATTATATATATATAATTAATAATTTATTTATAAATAATTACTATTAAATAATTTTACAAGTTTCATTATTTATATATAATTACAAGCCACGCTTCATTATTTATAAATAATAGCAATTCAACCCTCCACTATTTATAAATAATTATTATTTGTTTTCAATTATTTATAAATAATGATTATTTGTTTTTCATTATTTATAAATAATGATTATTTGTTTTCAGTATTTATAAATAATGATTATTTGTTTTTCATTATTTATAAATAATGAAGCAGACGTTTCCATTATTTAACAAATAATCATTATTTATAAATAATGGGGAAACTCCACAAATTATTTATAAATAATGAAGTAGACGTTTCCATTATTTAACAAATAATCATTTGTAAATAATGAGGTAGACGTTTCCATTATTTAACAAATAATCATTATTTTTAAATAATGGGGAAACTCCACAAATTATTTATAAATAATGAAGTAGACGTTTCCATTATTTAACAAATAATCATTATTTATAAATAACAGCAATTCAACCCTCCATTATTTATAAATAATTATCATTTGTTTTCATTTATTTATAAATAATGATTATTTGTTTTTCATTATTGATAAAAATGATTATTTGTTTTTCATTATTTATAAATAATGGGGAAACTCCACAACTTATTTATAAATAAAGAAATGTGCACTGGCATTGTTTAATAAATAATTATTATTTATAAATAATAGAAAACTTTACAAACTTATTTATAAATAATGGAAAAACTAATTGCAATTATTTATAAATAATGAAGTATGTAGTGTCATTGTTTATAAATAATGAAAAACAAATAATCATTATTTATAAATAATGAAAAACAAATAATCATTATTTATAAATAATTGAAAACAAATAATAATTATTTATAAATTGTGGAGGGTTAAATTGCTATTATTTTATAAATAATGAAGCGTGGCTTGTAATTATATAGAAATAATGAAACTTGTAAAATTATATAATATGAAAAAAATGTTAATTATATATATAGAATTGATATTATTTGTTAAATAATGATTATATAACAAATAATGGTTCTATATAATGTTGGTACAAACGGCGCCTCATAGCGCTTTGTGCTCGTTTGCTTTATTATTATTTTTATTAGGCCTAGAAAGTGGCTAAAGTGTTTTCAGGTCAGAATAGCAAATATTTTGTGCTCGCGCTTCGCACTCGCAATACGTTTTTAGTTATAATTATCTTGTTCATGTTTCCATAAATTGTTAAGAGAGTTAGAGTGTCATGTTTTCGGGTCTGATTATCCAAAAAAAATTCTTCCTTCGGCCATTCATGACCGCAATTTTTGACCGCAATTTTAAAAAGTTTGTCCAAATCATTATGTCGGTGACGGATTTCAAGAAACTCTCTATACTTTGTGAGGTACGCTGTTGTTTTATTAAAGAAAAATGTACCCCAATCCCAGTGGCGTACCGTGGGTCATAGCATTGGGGGCGGGCACCAACAAAAAAATTCGAGTCACTTAGGGAGCGCGCGAAGCGCGTCCTGTTGCCAGGTATACTGACCTAATAGAAACATTTTAAGGACATGCAGTGCCATTAAACAGATATGTATTTCACTTATTAGATAATACGAGCGCGAAGCGCGAGTTGAAAATTTTTTATATTCAGACCTAAAAAAGGACATTATAAGCGAATTTTCTTGTAATTATGATCTGTCTCGCTAAACAAACAATGCGAGCGCGAAGCGCGAGCTGAAATTTTTTATTATATTGACCCAAACAGGGACATTTTAATGACTATATTTTAGGAATCCGTTCAGAGCAAATTATAAGCAAATTTTTTGTAGTCATGATCTGTCTCGCTAAACAAACATAGCGAGCGCGAAGTGCGAGCTGAAATTTTTTATTATATTGACCCAAACAGGGACATTTAAAGGACTATATTTTAGGAATCCGTTCAGAGGAAATTATAAGCAAATTTTTTGTAATCATGATCTGTCTCGCTAAACAAACATAGCGAGCACAAAGTGCGAGCTGAAATTTTTTATTATATTGACCCAAACAGGGACATTTTAAGGACTATATTTTAGGAATCCGTTTAGAGTATAAATATCTCAGCATAGTCATCTAATGCTAGTGCCATCCTTTGCTGATTTTGTTAGAATTACATTTAAACACATGAAGCACTTTTTTAATCATTGTAATCGTGATTATCATACGCGTCTCACTAATGGTGGTGATTTTTTTACCTGATTGCTAAGAAAGCATGAATGCTTGTAAGCAAGCAACCAGAGGACCTACGGCTTAAGGTCCTTTACGAAGGACGTGGTACTGAGGATTAATGCCTTACCAAAGGGCACTAGCGCAATACGAATCCCCGCTCTACCGACTGAGCTATCGCGCCTCCTATATATGCACTATAGAGATGAAGTGCTAATTTAGCATTTACAGTGTTTGTATAGTGACTGCACTACGAGTGCTGATTTTCTAGTTCAAATTTAAACTAGAAAATCAACACTCGTAGTGCAGGCACTATACAAGCACCTGAAGTGCTTAATTAGCACTTCATTTTTTTACAGTGTAAATATAATATACTGCGTGCGCGAAGCGCGAGCTGAAATTTTTTTGAAATTCACACCTGAAGAGGGGCATTCTAAGGCTTGTAGGAATTTACTAAGACCTTACGTATATCACTAACCAAATGATGCGAGCGCGAAACACAAGCTGAAAATTCAGATCAGAAAAATTGACATTTTAAGGACGGATTTTAGGAATTCATGAAGAGCAGGCATCTCACAATTCAACTAATGCGAACGTTAACACGGACAGGAAATGTTTTATATTAAGACCTTAAACTAGGACAATCACCTTAAGTAGTCATGAAAAAGAAGCAAATGTCACTACAAAAAAAATAATAACTCGAACTGCGAGGAAATATATTTGGTGTATATTGATTTGAAAACGGGATGTTTTAGTACAACAGGATCAAAATAAACAGTCTATGCGAGCACCAGGAATAATGAAGACATCGGCCCTGAGCAAATAATGTTTCATAACGTTATGAAAAAATGCTTATGTATTATAACATAACATTTTGATGAAAAATAATTTCTTCTTTCCCCACTACGTTTCTCTTCCTTCCTCGTTTTCTTCTTTTCCCCGTTTTTTTTTTTTTGGGGGGGGGAGCACGTGCCCCCCCCCCCCGTAGTTAGGCCACTGCGGGCCAATCCCAACAACGAAAACAAGCATGTAAAACTATATTATTAAATGTTCATTTCGCATAGTGATCATGGTCCAAATCTATATGTATATAGTCCCCCGCTAATGTCTCATTAAATTTTTTTACGATATCATTCATCGCAAAGATTTATGGAAATACAATTCTTTGGAATATCATGTTTTCGTAGAAAGACGAGACTGAAGGGAGTTTATAAACGAATTAATTGATTAACAAAACAAAGAAAATGATAAATAAAAGGATGGAATAGATAATGATTCTGTTTTCCAAAATGTAGGCCCACTCATACTTTGAATATCAGTCCACCATTTCGAAACTTCGTCTGAATTCGTTATTTTAGTGACGGATTTTAAGAGCTTTCCTATTTTATTTATATTATTTTTTCTTTGCAACAGTCAAGACAACAAGATGGCCGCATCCGCGACCGCAGAGTTTTGGGAACCTTCTCTACTGACGAAAACCGCAGATACCGCAACGATGACCGCAACCGACGATTCTTTGTCGAACCGGACAACCCAGTGGACTTTGACTACGCAAGAGGGTTCGGTGACTACGTGGATATGGGGGACGATGAGGGCGACACAACCTCGCTGGACAATGTTTTATCCTGGATTCGTGATCATAAGATACTTTTAAAAGAAGATGGAATACTCGATTCAAAGAGATCAAGGTGAGAGTCTCAGACACGTCTTTTATGGACCGTATGCATATTATGTCGTCATAATATCATAGCGCCCTCCCTTAGAGGGTATAGGAATACATGTAAAAGGGGTGGTCAGAGTTTTCCATGCTAGGCAATTATTTCAGCTTCTCAGATGACTGTGCGATGACAAAAGGTTTATTAGTAAGCAGGGGTCCCCAAAACGGATTTGAGAGTTGCGAGCTGGGGCTAAACATACATGAAATCACACTTTGATGGTCATTTTCATGTAACTAGTTTAGATTTAGATTATTTTTTTTCCGTTCAACAAAAATTTTCAAAATATAATCAATAAATAACACGTAACAATACATATTCAATATAATACAGACAGTTCAATTACATTTCATAACAAATATTGAAGATGAGTTTCTATTATTTTATGTATAAGAGGAATGCGGAAATAAACGGAGGGACTTGCCAAGAAAAGCAAAGCTTGTATAGAAGGCAAGTCCCTAAACTTAGTTTCAATACTAATTAGCAAACTATTTACAAAAATGGAGACAATATATAAAATATATAAACATATAAGATATATAAAATCAAATTAGCTGGAATTCGTCTTATGCCACAGAAAATCCTCAACGAGTTAAAGAATTATTTGTTGTACGAAAAAGCTATTTCATGTGAAAATATGCATCTTTTTTTAAAAGTGTTGGTCAAATTTTATTAATCTTTTCGACTAATGTCGAAAAGATTTTCAACGGTTTGCGAGATACAATTTTGCATCTTTATCTCTCGTTCTCTACATAAATTAAAGCTATGTTTTTTGCTTTTGGTACCGTAAATTTATGATTCATTTTATAATAAGACTGTATTATCAGCTTTTGTTGTAATACTGTTAAACACTTACTATCTGATTATTTTTGTACATTGACTGAAAACAAATGTAAACTGAAGCCATATTAATTGTGAAAGCAGATGTACATGTAAACTGATTGTTTATTGAATAAAACACCCTACTGTGGGTGAAAAAGAAATTGGAAAAAAAAATGGAGACAAATACTAAAGACGGGCTTAAAACAAGTTATCTACAAAATATCAAAATAAAGCGATTTAGCGATAAAAATCATAATGATATTAAATTTAACAAAAATAGTTACAAAATTATAATAGGGAAGAAAAAAGAGGCAAAGAAAAGAAAGAATGAGAGAAGGGGAAGGGAAGTTCAAATAAAAACTGAAAAAGAAGAGAACATGGCTGCTGCTCAGGTCGTAATGCATGTTGTAGTGTCATTTCTTAGAATAAGTAATATTGGACAATTATTGATTGGTAGTTAATAAAGGTTAGGTTATTTTATAGTTTTAGTTGTGTATAAGCTTGACTTGTTGAATTGGAGTATTGACAAATTAGCATCTTTTTAAGTTTGAGTTTAAAAGTGTTAAGGCGTGGAAATTATTAAATGTCATTGGGCAGGGAATTCCAATAAACTGGTCCAAAAAGACAAAAGTTATACATGTTAGATGATTACTGAAATATATGAGGGGCTGCACCCCACACTGGGGCCACTGTAATAATAATACTATTCCGATGATCAGCATTGTTATTGCTATCACGGTCATTTTTCAGATAATGTCTACTTAAACATTTTCATCGTCGTTACCCTTCATAATTATTATTATCGTTATTACTGCCATTCTATTATTTTACTGTGATCGTTGTCGTCTCATGTGGAGGTGCCGTGGCCGAGTGGTCTAAGGCACCTGGGTATACATGGAAAGTCCGGAGTTCGATCCCCTGCCGCGGCACCTATGCCCGTGAGCAAGGCATTTAATCTACAATGCTCTTTTATCCTGCTTTCAAATATGTGGAAATGCTATATGCATTATTGGTAGCTAGGTGTGCACTTGTTAACGTCAGTTACTATGATGTCATGGCGGCCTGGTTCTAAACAATTTCTCAGAGGAGAAAATGGCTTCTATCGGAATTAGCCTGCGACCTCAGAATGATGGTAATTTCTGCAAAAATACAAATGTGTATTGACAATCGTCAGCTGCGATTCTGTTTAGCCTAGAACCAGCCGGTTCGTTGTCATGACAGTGACGTTACACTTCGGCACTCTAATAGTAAATATAGTTTGCTACTTTTTTGTCGCCACCTCTTTTTCCATTATTCAATCAGGTTGAACATGGACTTCGTCGGCCGGCGAGGAACTTTCAAAGAACTCTTGTCAGCTGGAGGCACCATGGACGCTGATATCGAACTGTTTGTGACCCTCTACAGGGGGACCTACTACCTCTCGCAATTCTGGACTCCTGAGGATAAAAGTAGGCAACCATTAACCAGAAAACAACAGATGATAGCGGCCTCTTCCAAACTGTTTCTTCAATTCGTTACAAGTAGTAAGTAAATGAATGAAATAATAAACAGATTTATAAATTTATTTTTACAGGATTTTCAAAGCGCTAAAGAAAGAACACATACATATACAAGACATCTCAGTAAAAGAACAACAAATAAATTGAAAGTAAAAACGTGATAATTGATTATATTGAATACAAATAATCGGTAAATATACAATTTAAATACAACGGGTTGGTGATAATAATGTGAGTAGGTCCGTTTTCAAAAAACCCAATATTCAGAACATAATCCATCTTATAAAACATCTAATCAAAATATGATGATCAATGCAAAATAATTGAGGAGTATAATTCTCCCACGTGTTCAGGGAGGAAAGAAACTTCATTTCCCATGATAATGACGAGAAAATAAAAATATTTCATATTTCATATAATGAAATACAAAAAAAATAGTGAATGAGTGATGTCAACAGTTCCCTCATTTGTATACCGACCGAGATGTGCATATAACTGTTTTGTGAAATGAAGCGGAACTTTAAAATGTCATAACTTTCTTATTTTACAACCGATTTTGATGAAATTTTCAGTGTTATGCTTGTTAAAGTTTTCAATTTTTATTCAAATCAAGTTTTTGTTGGAGTGGACTTGTCCTTTTATAATTTTATTATTTGGTTATTCTGAGACTGAAATCAGGAAATATGAATTACAATTTACATGTATTTACATGTATGACACTGATCTTCACGGAGCTATTTCGTGCCTCCAGCACGCACTGTCTGCAAGAACTCCGGTGCTGATTTAACATCAGACCGGAATTATATATGTATATGTCCACATCAGAGAAGTATTGAAACAACACCAGTTTGGAATCAAATCGATGCTGTTTTAATATTAATTGGTGTTGTCTGGTGTTAGACCAAAAGGAAGCTGGGGTTGTTTAACACTTCTCTGGTGTGGACATATATAGATTCCGGGCCGGTGTTAAATCAACATCAGAGTTTTTGCAGTGCATGGTGTAAGCTCATGATTATACCATCATGTTTCAAGAAATTGTCAGTACCAGTACCTATTGCAATTTTGTAACTGAAATCATTGTTCTCACTAATCAGAGGAGGGATGCGAAGCGGGTTCTTATGCCCCACTGAACGACAATGCATCCTATTACGCTATGATGAGCGCCCTCTGCGGTAAACATCGGATGCTGTTCAGCTCTGAGGTTCAGGCAGAAGGGAAAGATGAACTCAAAAGGCTCAAAACTTCTCCAAGTAATTACCTCAACATACGCACTAATGGCCAGGCTTTCTTAAACCCGTAAGACAATTTTGACAATTCACTTCCTATTCCTCTCCCACCCCCCCCCCCGGGCCCTTATATATCTGCCTCTTTCTCACTCTGTAACTCAATTACACTGAACATATTCATACGCAGCATTAGGGCCAGGGAGCAGCCCCCCCCCAAAAAAAAATGAATAAATAAATAAATAATAATAATATAATAAATTGGAAACTTGCACTTTTGGCTCGCCTGTATAGTTTTTCCGGCGTCGCCGTCAACATTGAAATCTTAACTAAGGTTACTTTTTTGAACGTCATCATAAGACAGAAATTAGTATATGGACCGAGTTCATGAAACTAGGACATAGGGGTAATTAAGTATCGTTGATCAGTATCTTGCATAAGTTTTATATGTCCAAGGTCAAAAGTCATCGAAGATCAATGAACATTGCCCTGTTTTGAGTATCAACATTGAAAGGTAAAGGTTTGAGATATCATCATAACTTTGAACATATGTTTAGTCAATGAAACTTTGGACAAAAAAGTAATTACCGATCGTCTTGAATGAGTTTAGGTCACATGATTAAGGTCAAAGATCATTGAGGACCAACGAACTTTTAACACGTTGGGTGTTTTTTAGTCTCATAACTTTAAAAATAAATGGATCTGTTGCATGAAACTTGGATTTCACGGTCAAATGACATTAAGGGTCAATGGACTTTGTATTTTATTATCATATGAATGGTATTTTGCGAATAGTTATTCTTAGTCATTAGTTGTTTACAAATTCAGCAGTACTACTGTTTTATGGAACCGCGTAATGCAGGCGAGACTGCCAGATGCGTTCCACGTTTTTTTTTTAATATTCACCAATAAATGAAAATAATCCCTCAAATTTGCTTTAGAGAATGCAAAAGCGTCCCGAAGACAAGTTCGGTTGCTTCATTCCCTCTCTTCGCCTCCTCGCTTTCAAGTTTCTTTAGACAATTGTCATGATGGTTAGTCGTTTGCATTTTAGTGCCCGAAAGTCCACACACACAGCTTCAACACAGGGAACAGTTGTTTCACGAGCGTAATATTGCAAAAATCCGAGTATATCTTTATAAATATCTGTTTGTTTCTGTTTGTGGTAACTCCCGTAGGAAATCGGCAGGACAGCATTTTTTGCTGGTAAACGCCAAGCTGGCATATAACCAATTACCTATGAAACGTTTTACGTCTTGGTTAATCAGTCATAGTGGCTGACGTTATAGACGACAAATATCACTCTCGGGCCTTTTTATCAAAGTGGATACATTGGCAGAGTTGGGATTCGAACTCACAACCTTGCGATTATGAGTCCAATGCTCTAACCACTGGACCACTGGATAATCTCACACCAGATCGATAATAGTGTGAAAATATTATCCAATTCCATTAATTTGATGTAAATATTATTACAATTAATTCACTATTTACATCTCGCTTTTCATTTGAAATTGTCCATGTTTACAGCTCTTGATATGGCAAACGGTCCAAAACCACCCATGTTTTCGAGATATTGGCATCTTTGTTTTCCCACTGAAATATCCGTAAGGGTCAAAAAGGTCGAGATTGATTGTTATCTCAATGCTACATGTTGGTGTATAATACTTCATGACTGGTATAATGGTTACATCTCATTTTTCTCCCAAACTTTGAGATCGAGCAGACAGAACATGGCATATTTCGATGTACAACGTCACGTGACTAACGTATGATAGTATCCGTTCCTAGATCCTTTTCATTTGGAACAATTAATATAATCCAAACAAAATTAACTAACACATTTAATGTCGAAAGTAACAATGTTCATGTACTATTCAGCTTTGTCTACTGATATTTATAATATAGCTACAGTTTGAGAGGGCAAATATTTATTAGTATCGAGTCCGGAATCGATTTTGATTTGCAATAGGGTCTGCGTACATGTAATATAAACTAGCAGGCTGTATCGTCTTCTACGTAAACCAAATGAGCGAACATGAACGAAACTAACCATTATGATGCAAGCTAGCCCCCCCCCCCCCCCCCCCCCGGAACCAAAAATTCAGTGCATGGCCGTGACTATGAAGATGTTTTTAAAAAGCAACCAAAGAGAGCGAGACAAATTTTTAAACCTTTTTTGATATACAAATCTGATTTGTGATGGATTTTGACATTTTTATTTTCTTTTTTATAAGGTGACATTTCACCCTCTTCATTCTGGTTTTAATTTCTTTCCTCTTTTTTAGATCTTAGTGATGATTTCTTTTCGGGGGGGGGGGCATGAACCCAAGTTCACCCCCTCATTTCTACTTCGGTGACTATAGAAGTATTCTGGTTTAATCTTTACTTTTCACTTTACAGGAAGAAGGCATTAAAGTGGTGGGCCCCTAACGCCCTCTCTGGCATTCCGAAAATAGTATGTGGATTGCGGGACGACAGACGTAAGCTTGTCCGTTCCATTGAATATATTCACACCGACCGTATACCGGAGCAATATGCCAAGGTAGGCAGATGTTGGCCCAAAGGGTAGGGGCACAGGGGAAACCCCTTACCAGTGACAGTTGTATCCGGGGGGGGGGGCAGTCAAATATATTCCTGTACACATGCGCGACCAGAAAAAAAAGCGTTGAAAGGGGTGGTTTTTTTTCAGTTTTGGATGCGGGCCGCGCGTGCACTCGTTAAGCAGATTAAGGGTATAAAAAAACACATTTTCTAGAAAAAGGTTTGGTTTGAAAGACTGGTCAATGGTCAATCGCAGGGTCAAAGTCGAACTGTTTAGGGTGTGTTTTTTCCCCCCAAGCATTTTCTCCAAGGTCATATTCTGGCGACAACTTGTCTAGGTACCAAATTGCGTAAATAAGCCCGCAAAAAAAATGTTTAGGGGGTTATTTTGCACACCGAGAAAAAAGTCGTTTAGGGCGTGTTTTCGAAATAATGAGGTCACGCATGTGTACAGTAATCTATTTGACTGCCCCCTCCCCCGGAGTTGTGTTCAAATAATTTTTATTTGTCATCCAAGTAAATGTTGATATCAATTCCTGTTTGCTTGTCCTTTGATTGCCAAATATTCTTGATAATCAAAATCCTGTCGCTGGAAAAAGGGTAGTTGCCAGAAATCATCTAGAATTTTAATTTTACAGGGAGAGAAACGATGCATCACGGGAAAATTGAAATTTAGGTCTTCGAGACCCTCATATAAAAACCTTTTTTTTTTTTTTTTTTTTTTATTATATTTTTATTGGAGAATCAAATCAGTACTTTTGACAAGTATGTTGAACGGCAACTGTTCATGCCGTTGCGATAGATATTATATTTTTATCCAACAAAATAATGATCGGCAAGAATAGCACATGAATGTCAATTGAATGCCAAACATTTTCCTCAGAAAAAAAAGAGCAAGAGAGCGGAAACAGGTATGGTGTTTTGGCTAGGTGGATAATGATAAAATTTTGGTGAAATTAAATCTGATTAAATTAGGTCTCCGGAATCTGATCCCGCTAGGGTTCGGGGTTCATATATTTCACCGCAGCATTCACATAACTTGACAATGCATATGTCTACATTGGCCACTCTCCACCCAGGTGTTCCATAAAGCTTTTTGTATGTTAAGAACGACTTTAATAACAACTGGTGAACCTTTCTTCACAAATGTTCATTTTCAGTGATGAATATCATTTACCATATGAAAGGATCACTAGTCACTCTTAACATGAACAGCTATATGAAAAGACTCCTGATAGGAATGAATTTCTTGAATACTCTCATTCTGTTGGTCGTGTTTTTTTTTTTTTTGGGGGGGGGGAGGGAGAATAGACCGCCAAGCCTCCCATCTTTACGCCTGTGTTTGCCCATGTAAGACATTAGAAAGATATTAAATCTAATGTCTGAGCAAGTTTCTCCGTGAAGATGACCTCTCGGTCTTTCTAAATAATCGCTTGGAAAATACCAATATAGGGAGTTTTAATCGAAGTAGGAACAGATCAATTTGTTTAGAATCACAGTAGCTAGGTCGGACATCTTTATTCGAAGCAAAATAGTTATATATAATACATGTAGATATTGATTGTCCTTTATAAATCAATGTAGTTACAAATCTCATTTGCCCATTTCCTTAGAATGAGTGGGCACCAGATGCTTGCATGGAAACAATGGATTCATTGCTTTCTCAGATCAAGGATATGGTACAAGATGACGACATGTGGTAATTATCACGTATGACGTACATTGCTAAGTCCAACGAACGTAGAAGGCGTTATCACTACGGAAAACAAAGTGGAAAGAGCTACAGTTCAAAAAGTACTCCAAACGGTTAAACAATATAGCCGCACAAAGTTTCATAGATTTTATTATTTTTTTTTAATTTTTTTTATTCTTTTTTTGCGTGTGCATACTTTTCATTTTGCCTGACTTTTGTGGGTGCGGCATCGCACAACGAGCTTCATCCAACTTATGAATATCGATGCCTTAGCAACACTAAACAGTATTAACGCCCTCTGCGTTTGTTAAAGACGAAGGGAAAATCACTAAAATTTCAGAATATTCAGCAAGCTTTATTTGTGTTAATCTTGTGTCATGACCCACTCAAAAGTTCCAATCAAGGTCCGTGCCTGCAGAAGAAGGGATACCAGAAAGAGAGAGAGAAACCATAATTTTTGTTGTTGTGGTAGAGAGAAACCATAATTTTTGTTGTTGTGGTAATATTACCACAACAACAAAAATTATGGTTTCTCTCTCTCTTTCTGATATCCCTTCTTCTGCAGGCACGGACCTTGATTGGAACTTTTGAGTGGGTCATGACACAAGATTAACACAAATAAAGCTTGCTGAATATTCTGAAATTTTAGCACACTGAATCAGAGGGACCTGCATGTATATTTTTCACAATTTATTGCTTGGGAATTTATAGGGTACGTCTTTCCCTTGGTGAAGGGTTTGCACAGCAAATAGGGAGCCACTTGTCAGTAACCTTATTTAGAAGATGCAAATTGAGGTCTAGTCTGACTTTACAATATCATCATAAGCGCCATATATATATTTTTTTTTTTTTTTGGGGGGCCTGTTTTAATTTCATACCGTATTTCCCTCTTCATTTGTTCTTAGTTCTGTGTATCACCTGGCATTGGAGCGGGTTGAAGGGGGTCGTCGTTCATACCATCAAAGACCAAGCCGCCGGTTCGTCTCCCATGGCAAACGAACAGATGATTGCACGCTAATCAAAGAAGAACTCATTAACGCCATATTCGAGTAGATCTGATTCAACCACAGAACCTTGGACACAACACCTCTAAATCAGGAAGAGGCCATCAGTATGCGCACTCCCCACAGAGATGCGATCTCACGTCCACGTAAGGTAGGGGGGAGGGGATATTCAAGGGGCTATGTTCGGACAATACAAAAAAAATGTCCAAAAAATAGTTAATATAGGGGTTCTCTTAGTATTTTTCAGAACATTTTCCGAACAATCCTAGGTTTATAGAACCTATAGCAGTTGTCTTTGCAAATTTTAATTTCAAATGCCTTTGATAATGGTTATGTTTTGCTGGCTTACATGTACATGAATAGCACATGATCAAGATGATGGTGGTAGTTTTGACGGCTTTCCTTCCAGTAGATCGAAAACGATGTAATACATTGCTATCTTTCGAATATCTCTAAGAATCGAGACAAACCAACATGTCCTGTAAGTATAAGACTTGGTTTTGATATGATAAAAAAATGTTACACATTTTCCCACTAGTTATTCTACTTATTCAAATATTATACAATGACTTTCATGCGCCAATTTTTGAGGCATTTTTTTTAAATTGTGACTGGAAGATATTAAAAAAAAGACAGCATGTGTTGTTGAAGTTGGTTCGAGTGCAAAAAGGTCACATAATTTTATGTAAACTACAGTAAACATCAATAAAAAGTTTTAAGTTTTAAAATATACAACATGGTGATAATTTATATTTTGCGGTTTTGGTCTCATCTTTCACATGAAAGTAAATATTTTTGACAGATTGTTACACTTGAGAGAACACTGTCCATTTTTGTAAAGCTTGCAGACATCGGTTTGCGCAAAAATGCAGCCATTTTGACGCTGTGTCAAGGAAAAGGGGCGAAAACAAACTGACCGTGTGGTACATTTCTCATATTTTCTTTATATTTTTAGCGAATTGAAATAAAACAGAATTAACATTTTAACCCGATGTAAGCACAAAACAGCTTTACTCCTTGTTTGTGCAAGCTGGACTTGAGGACGCAACTGGATGTACATGTACACAAAAGTTTATTTCAGACATCTCCAGCATTCTTTCACTAAGTGTAAACTTTTTTAATACACACTGTAGAAGCACACTCAGGACTGATTTCAAGTTATGGTACGACATAATCCGTTTTCTTGGATCACCTGTTTGCATTTGTAATATACTTCTTTATTCAATTTTCACTGGTGGGATTCAATTCTTTTATTTCATTTCCATTCAAAACATAATACAAAGTAATATAAAACAATATAAATCAAATACAATTTTACAGAAGGGCATTCTTACTTCGTAAAAAAAAAACACAGTATAATATAGAGCATAAATGGATATGGAAATGAGGGGGATCCACTAAAAAGCAAAGCTTGTAAAATTGTGGATCCCCCTTGGAAAAGAAGAAATTATAGTCGACTTACTATATGCGTACATGCATGTATTACAGGAAAGAAAAAGAGAAAAAGAAATCATATTGACGGAAACATAAAACTGAACAAATGCAAAGCTTTTCACACAAAGAGGTCTTCGTTGTAAAGGATATGTTGCGCAAGACAGGAAAAAACAGAGAGAGGGGATGACAAGACGTAGAAGACAAGACAAAACAAGAGACAGGACAGTACAAGACAACTAGTTTTTAAAAAGGAGTAAAACTAAGAATGGGAAAGGGCTGACCATGAACCAGCTTGATCTGGTGAAATAACAAAGGACTGGACAATATAGATGAAAAAAGATAAAATAAAAGTGAAAAATGTAAGGATTATAATCAAGATAATGAAGTGTTAGTTCCGTTGAGAAGAATTATAGGAATTAAGCAGGATACGTTTGAGTTTACGTTTGAATGAATTCAAGGAGACACTGTCTTTAACATTATTAGCGAGTGAGTTCCAGAATTTAGGACCGTTGAATAAGAATGTATTTTTGGCCAGTAAAGTTCTGTAAAGTGGGATGTGAAGTTCGTCAGAGTGTCTCATGGGGTAGTTATGATAAAATTGATTTTTTGGGAACATGGCATCAAAAATATGGGGAAGTGCATTATTATTATAACTATACATGAAGTGCCCTAACTGTAGTAAATACAGGTCTTTGACTTTCAACAGTTTACTTTCTAGAAAAAGTGGGTCCGTATGAGAACGGAAACATGTACTATGAATAATACGAAGTGCTTTCTTTTGCAAAAGCAACAATTTATCTAATAAATATTGATGGGTATCACCCCAAATAAGAATCCCATAGTTCAAATAAGGCAAGATTAAGGATGAGTAGAGCATGATTAATGATGTGGAGGGAATGCAAAATTTTAGCCTATTAATAATACCAATATTTCGTGAAATTATTTTGGATATATTTTCAATATGATTTTTCCAAGAAAGTTTATTGTCAACTGTTATTCCAAGAAATTTGGTGTAAGGTACCATTTCTAATGGGGTATTATCAAATATAATGTTCATCGGTAACTTGTCTATGGAATTACTAAATAACATGTATTTTGTTTTGTTAAGGTTCAAAGATAACCGATTGGCTCTTATCCACTCAGTAACATTATTAAGTTCAGAATTAATAACATCAACTAAAGTTTGTGGATTCTGATGAGAAAAAAATAAGGTCGAATCATCTGCAAACAAGATAAGGGATAATATTTTGGATGATCTACAGAAATCATTTATATAAATTGTGAAAAGAAGTGGGCCCAATAAGCTACCCTGGGGGACTCCACAGTTAACATATTTCAAATTGGAGTTATGATCTTTAACAAACACGTATTGTTGTCTGTTAAGTAGGTAGCTCCTGAACCACTCCAAGGCCTTCCCTCGCACACCATAGTGAGATATTTTTTTAAGTAGGATTTCATGATTAATGGTATCGAAGGCCTTGGAGTAGTCCAGGAAAATACCCACAAGGTGACTAGATTTGTCTAGAGCATTGACTACTTTGTTGACAAAATTCATCAGGGCATGAGTGGTGTTGTGCTTGTCGCGAAACCCAAATTGAACATCAGATAAAATATTATGCATTGACAAAAATTTTTCTGTTCTGACGTATACTATTCTTTCAAGGATCTTAGAAAATGTGGACAAAAGAGAAATAGGTCGGTAATTACCGACATCCAACTTATCACCTTTTTTAAATAAAGGAATTACCTTGGCTATCTTCATTTGATTTGGTACTGTACCATTTTCTAAGGAAAGGTTGAATATATGCACCAGCGGGGAAACAATAGAATTTATTACGGATTTTAAAATAAAATTATTAATTTCATCAAAGCCAGGGCTTTTTTTAATTTTCAAACCAGATACTATATCAATAACTTCTTGATTATATGTTGGAGCAAAAAATATTGAATTTGGATTAGGCGGGCCGAGAAAGTCCGAAAAACTTTTCGTCGCGGGAGGAATATCTTTAGCTAGATTTACGCCAATGGAAGAGAAATGGTTATTAAAAATATTTGAAAGGTTGTCACCATCATCAACAATGACATTATTAAATCTAATTTTGGAAATACTTGATTTATTATTGGAGAGATTCATGGTCTGTTTTAGAACCTTCCATGTGTTTTGCATGTCGTGTTTATATAGAGAAACTTCTTTATGTAAATTGCATTTGTAATATACTTCTTTATGTAAATTGCATTTGTAATATACTTCTTTATGTAAATTGCATTTGTAATATACTTCTTTATCAGTTTTATGTATATGTAATAGATATAATTGTATTCAAGTGGCAATTTTGATGCCTATTCTGAACATTATACTTGTATTCAGAATATCTATCGAAGTAATTCTTGGTATTTGGCAATATATTCTCTATATTGTATAACATTTAAGAAGTTAGACTCGGATATTTCAAAGTATAGTAAGCCTCCCAGAAAAAAAAGAAACCGCTATTTACTGTATTTTTTTGCTATCGAGATAATAAATATGCTTTTCTTCTTTCACTTGAGGCCAATTTATAAGTCCATAATCCACGCATGGCTGAGGTAGAACAATGAAAAGTGGTGCAACCAAATCTTCTTTTGCACGAGCAAAATAACGAGTTTGAGTGAATTTTTCTTGCCTTTGATGCAAATTTTTCAGAAAACAAAGTTCATAACTGAAATATTCATCTTATCTTCTTTCGCATGAGACCTTGTGCGTAAAATAATGATTGACACATGGTCTAAAAAAACACGAAAACATGTTCAATTTCTATCTATTCGACGGATAGTTGAAAAACAAAAATTTCGTTTTCCAACTAAAATGCACAGTGAGTGCGATCGTGCGGTCGGCTTGCATTTTACGTGTGGGTTTTGTCTAACTTGTAAAAAGTTGCTTAAAATGATTGGTTGTGGCAGGGGCTGTGGAGTTGCTGACTTAAAACAACCTTTCGAGCCAAAAAGGGATCCCAACTTGTAAAAAGTGATGTGCTTCTCTTTTTGCTTCGCCCCACCCCCTCAAACATCAATCCGCCACCTGTAAAATGTATTGAAAATAAGGGCATTTTCACACGTGAATTTTGAATTATCATTGTAATAATGATTGCTTATCTAATCTAATTCGTGATCGTACTGTGATTAGCGTTCGCGATTTTAATAATGTTCTAGTTTGGTTTCACACGCGCTAAAAAAAATTAGCATTAGCCTTATTTTTCACTGGAATCCTCATCAAAATTACGATTTTTTTTGTTACCGTGTGAAAGGGCGGTAAAACGATTTAGAGAAGTTTGATATACATAATTATCCAACTAATATTATTGTAGCTGAACCACCAATAAAAGGCATTCCTTCCCCGGCACGATCAGTATTTAGCCATTCACTGTTGGCCCATTGTCTGCAGCTTCGTTGCCATGGTTTGGAAGCGAAATAATCATTTGCTTTTCAACGAACAGTCGAAAAGGTAGAAAGTTAAAAAAGATTAAGCAGCATTTTCTCGACCATGCGTAATTCATACTTTTTCGCATAAGGTCTTACATGAAAAAAAGAAAAAATATGTGAGATATGAACTTTGTTTTTCAGAATCGTTGGAGTGTTCAAGGGAGGGTTGGGGGGATGACAAGGGCTGAGAAAAAAAGAAGAAAAAAATCATAATCCTTTTTTCTTTTATCCTTTTTTCTCTCTGATCATGTCATATTTTGTTAATATTTCATTTTGTAATTGCTGAAACGCATTAGTATATTAATTTCTAGTATTTTTGAAGTTTGATGTATAAGTTGTATAATTATATTGTAATGGATTTATTGTATAATTTATAATTATGTTTTAAATAGTTTGTACAAAGTATGTATGTTGATTTGAGAGAATATAATAAAACATCCTTTAAAAAAAAAAAAAAAGAAAATCACTGAAAATTTGTATTTGCTCTTACAAATGAAAATTTGATAGCACTATTTTCCATTGCTCTAACTCAGTCATGGTTGCATAATGAATGTTGAAATGTGCTTCAAATAAAAGAAGAAAAGTATTTCTCTCCATTCATGTACATTATCATGAAGAAAATATATGATCATGATACCAAAAAAGTGTAGTGAATTACGGTTTCCCTTTTTCTTGGACACACTGTATAGTAACTTTATAGAATCTGTATTTAATGCAATATGTTTATAAAGTTTGATGCCTTTTTCTGACAATGATATTGTATTCGAAATATTAATTGAAGTTATTCTTAGTAATGTTAAATAGTAAATAGTGAAATAGCTGTGTTCTATTACGGTTTATCAGACTTTAAAGAAGTTAGATTTTTATTTTAAAGTATATTAACTTTATCGAAGCTTTTTTAGATACATTGTGTATAATTTTGATGTCTTTTCTGGCAATTATATTTTTCTAATAATATTTGTTGAGGCTATTCTTGGTAAATTGAAATAGCTGTATACTCTATATTGTTTATATGACTTTATTATTCAAAGTATAGTAAATTTATCGAAGCTTTATTCAAAACACTGTTTTAATGTTGATGACGTTTGATGTCTGACAATTATATTGTTTCCAGAATATTTGTTGAGGTTATTTTCATTAATTTAAAATATCTACAAGCTCTCTGTTACTACGTATCTGACTTTTAGAAATTAGATATTATTCCAAAGTATAGTATTTAAATCGAAGCATTAGTTGCTACAGTGTGTTCAGTTTTGATGTGTAAGTGTTTTCTGACACTAATATTCAGACGATGTTTAAATCAGCCTTTTACTGTTTGTCTTCGTTATAGTTTTTCGTCCGAAACATGTTTTATTGCTTCAGAAAATACGAAAATACACCCTGTTTGCGCTTTTCAGCAGGTTGTTTATCATCTTGCAAGAGTTTATAGACTGAAATTATTATCGATTTAATATGTGTTGCATTGATCAGTTGATGTTTATTGTGAACGGAAGACTGATAGCAAGAAAGAAAGAAAGAAAGAAAGAAAGAGAAAATGAAAAGAATAGAGAGGAAAGAAAGAGGGTTGGTAACGGAGGCAAACTGCAGTGACAGAACAGCATCCAATAAAAATTATTACCTAAGAATTATCCCCAAAGGCCCACGGAAACAAGGGGGACAAGGACGTTGGCTGGTTTGAACATGGCATGGGGGTGCAAATCTTGAAAAGGTGGAACTAAGAAGCTGTTGAAAGCAGAAAAGGGTACAAATTTTGATTTGCTTGCCATTGTCGGGAGGGTTCACCCCGACCCCGGGGGGGGGGGCACTCGACCAAAAAGTGGTAGGGGTGTTCCGCGGGCGAGACAAAAAACGGGGGCCTTGGAGCGGACTTTTGTAAAGAGGGGCGTCCTCGGAACGGCCTTCTGAACTACAAATGTTTGTGAAAACGGGGGTCCTTGGAATGGATCGCCAGGGTGTGAGTGCGTATGCATCCCTATGGAGCGTGCATGATGATGCAGCTAGCGCGGCCCGCTCCGCCAGGTGCGCTCGCGCAGAGGCGATGGTCGGACAGCGCTCTATACGGCCGCTTTTCACCAAAATTGCAGCTCTTTGTAGCTGATCAATGCGAGCGGAACGGCGTAACGGAAAAAATATGCGAAGCTTTGGAGCGGATTTCTATCTTCTTTTTTTTCTCGATAAGAAGAAAATGCTATGCTTTGGACATGTTGGAGCGGCTTTCTTTGTTCTTTTTCTCAATAAGACAAAAGTGCTATGCCTTGGAACGGAAATTTTAGTGTAAAAATGGGGGTCCCCTCCGCGGCACATACCCACTATGCATTATATACTGAGTGCCCCGACCCCGACCAGCCCAACACCCTGGGGGGGGGGGGGGGAGAGCGGTGCAAACCCTTCACTCGAGTTTAGGGTCTAAATGCGCAGCCTGTAACGCATTATGTACTGAAGGCCCTCTCGCTATAGCAAGGTTTGTATGTGCTAGTGTTTGCGTGGAGGCAGACTTGATGATCAAATTTCAATCAGGGTTATGCCTGCAGACTGGTGGAGGGGAGTGAACCTCCAGCCCGCACCATTTTTAGTGACCATGTACACAAATGATCATCAATTAAATCTCATGCAGTGCTTAGCCACTAAACTTTCGGCTTAGCCTTCCCGCCTACTTTCAATATTCGTTCTGCGGTCCCTGACCTATCGGTAGCCATTTTTTTCCAGTCTATGTTCCCTTTTGAGAAGAAGATGGTATTTCGTGGAAGATATTAACGGTACACCATGTGTCAAGTCCTGAAATGAATGAGGTAAGAAAAGTGGATAGAATTGGTGGTGAATTGGACGGACAGTCAACCTGCCCGGAACGTCAAGTCTATTCTCTCCAGCTCCTGCTATACCACTCTACTAGCCGAATCAAACCAGCCTTCTCTCACCTACTCAAGCCTGCCTACTACTCAGCTTTCCTCTCCTTCTGTGTGTGGATGAGGGTGTGTGTGTGTGTATTTGAGTTTTGTTAGACGTGTATCAATCAGATATGATTATTTACGTCTGGGACCGACCTTTAACGTCACCATCCGAAAGACGTGACCAGGGCTCGCACCTCGTACCTCTGCATCAATTTTAAACTTCACCACAGCTTAGATTACAGGCGCACGCCATTAACGCCCTGTTCGGAATCCAACCCAAATAAAAACTTGCTTTTATAAGAAAAAGAAAAATCAAACAAGTATTGATAGGCGAAAGTTTGAACAATATTGGACAAATGACAAGAAAGTTATGAATTTTTAAAATTTGTAAATATTGGTTATCACTATACCTATGGCGACTTCAAATTGGCCGCTTATGTGATGTCATTAGTGATGTAAGGCAAGGACTACTCTTCCATGTACTTCAATACATATTACGGCTAAAATGTCATTTTCCCCAAAAGTTTTATTTCAAATTGTCTTTTTCTTTCATGAGGACATTAAACAATATACTACCTGGGTTATATTTAGATTACTGCCCCAGGGGAATGGGTAATTAGGAGAAAACCACAAATCCCTGATATTAAAGTACATGGCCTATGGGAAAGTTGTCCTTGCCCCTTGTCATAATTTACTTACCCAGTTGCCAATTTGATATCTACATGGTATAAGTGATCTCAATTTCTAAAGCAATAACTTTCTTATTGCTTGTCCGATTACTTTCAAACTTTCACCATTCTGTTTAATTCATTTTTCTCCTTCCCAACACAACATTGTATGGCCAAGGCTGGATTTCCCTTTAAGGACCACTCATTTCGAAAAGAACCCACATTTTTTTTTCATTGTTAGTAAACGTATACAACATGCAACCGTGATAATGACGGTCAAAATTAAAGGACAAGTCCACCCAAACAGAATATTGATATGAATAAATAGAGAAAAATCCATCAATCATAACACTGAAGATTTCATCAAAATCGGATGTAAACTAAGAAAGTTATGACATTTAAAAGTTTTGCTTAAAGAGAAATGCCAGTAGTTGCAGTAAACACTGATTTCATGAGAAAGTCGGTAAAATCAGGCTTAATTGTTAGTATATCATCGAGGATCTAGATCTGGTACAGTCACTATAAACTGAGCTTTGTGAAATCTTGAAATCTACGCTGAAAAATATTCACACTGAAGATCACCAACACAGATAAGCGCACGTGGGACAGTGTATTATTATCGCTTTGAATGTCGTGCCTGACGCTTGACCCGAATCCTGTGCTTATTTGCAATTACACAATTTCTTCCAGAATCCCTTGGCACATATTCTTTATTTATACAAACAGATACTTTGGTGGTCATTTCATTGGATTCTGTACGAACTCATTTTGATATCGTTACCAAAACTGGCATTTAACTTTAATTTCACAAAACAGTTAAATGCACATCCTGGTCAGTATGCAAATGACGAGACTGATGACATCACTTAATCACTAAAAATTAATATTTTGCATTTTATCATATCAAATATGAAATAGGGCCTATTCTAATTTTCTCCTCATCGTCCTGCGAAACGAAGTCTTATTCCTCTTTGAACATTTAGAATTACCATTGGCATTGCCATGACATAAATTTGTGTTATGCTTGTTGGATTTTTTCTCTTTTTTATTCAAATCAACATTTTGTTGGGGTGGACTTGTCCTTTAAGCATGTTCGCCATCAGCCCCATTTAAAAATCGTTTCCTGATAATTCCACATTTTTCAAATTTGCCCTCTGCTATAACAATAAGTCATTAAAATAAATACAAATCAGTTCTTAGAATGCTCTCTAATAACCATCACTATGTTGCAAACCATGCGGGGATGACTAAGATCGTTTTCCGCATTGCGCAATGTCATATCTATCAAAGTTCGTATGATGTAATAAATAAAAAAAGAAATGAACTTTCGTTGTTGAATTCTATCGCATTTTCCTAAGAATACTTTCCTCATATTATTGCATGGTTTAAGTACATGCGTGTGCGCAGACCTCACCGGACCGTCCCAAGCTTATTCACCGATTATATCAAAATCATTTTTGAATCTTGAATTAACAAAAAAAAACAATTTTCACGAATTTAAAGGTTTTTGTTCTGACATATTTAGCAGCGTCTAATCGGGGAAATTTGAGAGATCTTCAGTGAAAATGGCAGAGGTAAGCATTTCATTTGTTCGATGTCTAAGAAGAATACAAACTATTTTCTGATTTATTAAGAGAATATTCGTGGGTGTTTCTTTTTCGTTTGGTTTTAACATACCTGTTGACTCTTGAATGTCATGTGATAAAACAGCGAAGGGGGATGGGAAGGTTAAGCGGAAACTTAAGGTCAGATGATTAGTTGGGATTCCCCATTTACTAGCTGTGACGTAATCACACCGTGAAGCGGAAACTTAAAGGGATGGCTGGGGCTGAAAGTATTTATAGCTTAATAAATAGTGTAGAATTCACTGAGCAAAATGCCAAAAATTTCTTCAAAATCGGAAACAAATAACAAAGTTATTGAATTTCAAAGTTAAGCAATATATATTGTGAAAACAGTTATCATGAATATTCATTAGGTGGGCTGATGATGTCACACCCCCACTTGTTCTTTTTTATTATATGAAATTAGGTTTATTCAATTTTCTTCCTCCAAGAACTGAAAAAAAATAGATTGACAACTGATTTTATGCATTACATTTTTATTGCTGCAACTTATTTTATTATACAGGAGACATATTATTCACACAAGTGTGAAATAATGAAAAAAATACGATTTATGTAATAACTTAAGAAAACGGAATGTAGAGATTTGACATCATCGGCCCATCTAATGAATATTCATGACGACTGTTTTCACAAAATATGCTAAACTTTAAACTTCAATTACTGTATTATTTGTTATCTGATTTTGATGAAATCTTCAGCAGTTTGTTCAGTAAATTCTTTTCTATGTATTACATAAATATTTTCAGCCCGGACCATCATCCCTTTAAGGTCAGATGCTTTGTTGGGATTCCCCATTTACTAACTGTGAGGTAATCACACCGTGAAGCGGAAACTTAAGCGTGTTAAGGTTAGATGTTCGGTTGGGATTCCCCAATACGGATCCTATGAAACGTCATCGACTTGTACTAAACATATTCAAATATATACGTAACGAATAAGTGATTTTAACTCCGGGGTGACCACATGGTAGTAATGGGCCGAGTTGTTTTGTTTTCTTTCTTTTTCTTGCTTACATCATTGCAAATAACATTAAAGCTGGTCCTAAGAAGAATCCCATTTTGATTATTTTTGTAAAATTCAAAATAATGTAAGCTGTTGGAAATAAGAAGAGAAAATCCCTTCAACACACACAGGCACCGAAACTTGAAATTATTAATTGGCAAAATGAGGAAATACTAGAAACGGGGGGGGGGGGGCTATTATTCAAGTCTGGTTTATCAGACTCCTGCATGGCCCCGTCTTACAAAGACTTACGGTTGATCTGATCAAACTCAAGTCTGGAAAGCCAGCAACGCCCACATCTAAATTGCATGCTAGTTCAAAATGTTTACTAGATAATGATGTATATTCATAAATTCATTGTATAATTTAGTGTGTTTGCCTATGTTTAAAAAGGCCAATTTGCAAATATACTGTAGAAAAAAAATCATGACACTGAAGGATATCTATAGAGCTATACGATTAATTGGATCAATCGTAGCTCTTTGTAAGACTTGTTCCAGATATGCTGCTGGGACCATTAATCATGACACACACACACACACACACACACACATATATATATATATATATATATGATAGAAATACTCTGCTTCGGCATATGGAATAAAATAATCACAAATGGTTTATATATAGTATATATATCTTTTTGTCACATCATAAGCACTGACGAATAGTGTGACTTTATCTTTCATTTTTGTTAGAGCTATGCTCCTTTTAAAATCTACTATTTTATTTCTACGGCATTTTCTAAACCATTTGTGATTATATATATATATATATATATATTGTAAAGAAATGGATGAAGAGAACAATGGTAGGCGTAGCTTAAATCAAGGTTCCCCAGAGCTATCTACCCTTTGGAAAAATTGGTGATGCCGAAAAAATGTCTCTGCCGGGAATCGAACCCGGGCCCCCAGCTTAGAACGCCGGTGCCTTAACCACTAGACCACAGAGACTTTACAATATTTAAATAAAAAAGAGTTGCCAAAAGCTGTTGTACATGTATAACTTTACACATTTGTATTTCTTCTCCCATATGTGTACTGTATCGAAGCAATAGCTTTGATCCAGCTGAGGCATGGCGGCTTGTCATTGTTCAAAACTCACCTTCACCCGACAAAGGAATTGGTATAGTGTCGAAAATCTGTCTATCTGACGGTCAATCGGATCGGGCTCACCCTAGCTACTAACCGTCTCTGTGGTCTAGTGGTTAAGGCACCGGCGTTCAAAGCTGGGGGCCCGGGTTCGATTCCCGGCAGAGACATTTTTTCGGCATCACCAATTTTTCCAAAGGGTAGATAGCTCTGGGGAACCTTGATTTAAGCTACGCCTACCATTGTTCTCTTCATCCATTTCTTTACAATATTTAAATAAAAAAGAGTTGCCAAAAGCTGTTGTACATGTATAACTTTACACACACACATATATATATATATATATATATATATATATATATATATATATATATATATATATATATAAATGTAAACATGCATCCACTCTTTAACATGACGACTGTGTCTTGTACCAACTACTTATAGGCGAAAAATTACAAGACGATTTGACGTTGCTGATAGACCACAATTTTAATCCCCGAGCTTTCGGCCTTAGGCCTTCTTCATGGGTTCTATACAAAAATGAACGAAACAAAATCAATAGTACAGAAGGAGGAACAGATGGACATATACATATAGTACTGATGTGATAAATTACGTAACAATGACGTTTTACGTATACAATATATGCAAATACATATATATACATATACAAAATACATGCACATATAAACATAAATACATATATATATACGTATGTACACATACACATATGATGTACAAACATGACGAATATATAGAAATAAATATGTATGTATCTAATGTGGGGTAATTTTACCTGGGTCTTTGGGGTCTTTCGAGCTTACTCGGAGGTGTGCAGTGTCGTGCGTTCGGTTTCTGGTGTGATGTATAAAATGCGTGACTTAGGTTCATTCAAGTGAAACGGTAAAGGTATATGGTCAGGGTGGAGTATTAAACAATACATTGTTATCACACCGATAAATTCGAGAGGGTACATTATAAAGACTAATTATAATTTATACAAGTAAATGACTAGATACGGTTATAAATTGTAATGCAGTACATTAATTGAAATATATATGTTCACAAAATATATATATATGTTCATAAAGTATATTTATATATATATATATATATATATATACATATATATATGTTCATAAAAATATCGATGATAACAATGTCTTGTCATTATCGTATACCAAATAGGTTTGATGCGAATCAAAGTATAACTTAGTATCGTAAATGGGGACAGGACCTCTCTATTCCTCAACATTTATACCGTGTGGGTGAAGTGTTTTGAGTTTGTGTATCCAGAATGATTCTCTATGGAGGATAGTGTTGTGTGATTCGTTGTTGATGAGTTCGATACCGGTTATCATTGCATTTTCTACTGAGTGGTTTGGGAGATTGAAGTGTGTTGTGTACGGCAATGTTTTGTGTTGTGGGGTGTGGTAGTTTCTTATTTCTGATCGAGTGTTGTTGAAGCGTGTGTATATTGTTGTTTCTGTTTTTCCTACATATTGTTTACCACACTGTGAACATGTGATGAGGTATATTGCCCAGCGGGATTTGCAGTTTATGTTGGATCTTATAGTATATTCTTGTCCTGTGACTGTGCTCCTGAATTGTTTTGTTTCTATGATATGTTTGTGGAGAACACATCTGGGCGATGGGCATTTGAAAAACCCGGCATTAGAGGTGTCACGGGTTTGTTGGGGGAGCTGGGATGGGTCTCGTGCCCGTACAAGTAAATCTTTAAGAGTGCGTCCTCGACGGAAGGATGTTGTAGGGGGTTGAGGGAATATATCTTTCATTTTGTTTGACTGGTGTAGAATGGGAAGGTGTTTGTGTAGATTTCGGGGGATGGAGGCAGTAGGTGGGGAGTATGTAATTGGGAAGAAGATCTTGGTTGGGTCGGATGTGTTGGGGGGTCTGTATTGGAGTAGATCAGACCTGGGTTTGTCAGCGGCCCGTTCAATTTGTTGTCTTACCATGTGTTTATCATAATTCCTATCTATGAAGTGATGTTCCAGTTGTTGCATGTGGTGTTCTGTCCTTGTGTTGTCTGAGCATATTCTTCTTACGCGTAAGGCCTGGCTGTATGTGATGCTTTTGAATGTGTGTTTTGGATGGCATGATGATGGGAGCAGATATGTGTGGGTGTCAGTGGGTTTTGTGAACAGTTCGGTGTGTATTTGTGCATTAGAGAGTTGTAAGGAGACGTCCAGGAAGTGTGCATTGTTGTTTGAGGATTCAAATGTGAATTTGATCGTCGGATGGAAAGTGTTCATTGTTGTTTGAAGTTTATTGAGAGTTCTTGGTGATCCTGACCAGAGAAAGAAAATATCATCTATGTATCGTTTCCAGGATGTTTTGAGTATAGTGCTATGGGAATTTGATATTATTTGTTGTTCAAGTTTGCCCATGAAGATTGGCGTATGTAGGGGCAACAGGTGTGCCCATTGCCGTCCCTTCTATTTGAATGTAGTGTGTGTCATTGAATTTGAAATTATTAAGGGTAAGTATTAGCTCGAGCAGTCTAATGAGTTGGTTTGTAGGGGGGTGTTGTTCTTTCCTTTTGTCAAGGGCTTCCTTGCACGCTAGTATACCTTCTTTATGTGGAATATTGGTATATAGGGATTTTACGTCTGCGGTTACTAGGATCGTTCTGGGACTGATTTGGGATTCTCTATTGATGGTAGATACGTGATTAAGGAAGTGGGTGGTGTCTTTGAGGTGTGATGGTAGTTGTTCTACGAAGGGTCTGAGGTAAAAATCGACAAGTCTAGATATTTGTGCAGTGGGGCATGAACACCCAGATACAATAGGGCGCCCGGAATTGCCCGGTTTGTGAATTTTAGGGAGGAAATATAGGTTGGGACATGTAGCATCCTTTGGGGCTAGGACTTTCTTTGTTTGGGTATCTATTTCCAGGTCTTTAACTGCCCTTTTAACCTGTTCTATGTGATGGGGAGTGGGGTCTTCATCAAGCCGGACATAGGTAGATTGGTCTGAAAGTTGTCTGAGACCTTCAGCAATATAGTCTTTTGTAGACATTATGACAACAGATGAGCCCTTATCGGCTGGTTTTATGATGATATCTTTGTTAGCTCTTAATTTCCTGAGCGCCATTCTTTCGTCTCGCTTCAGGTTGTCATAATGTCCCTTTGTGTTGTATTTGTGGGTTTCTTTCTCTACATCCTTTAAGACAGTGTCGAGAAAAATATGGAGATGCGGCTCGTGCACAGAAGGGGTCCAGGTGTTTGGGGGCCTGATGAGTTTGGGCTGCTTGGTATCATTATCGTCTGATTTGCTGGGGGTTTTAGGCGAATGATTTTGATCATTTTGATCATTTCGTTTGTCAGTATAATAAAGACGTTTTTTGCACCATCCTTTAAAAATCTAGCAGGAACCAAGTCAAGTCCGGTACTTTTTGATATTTTCAACTTGGATAATTCATTTAATACAAACTTTTCTGTGACAGGAGAAAAATTAAAACAGCCTTTTTGTATACCTTTATTGTCGTAAAGTTTTTTTGAATTAGGACTGTCGGCCCCAAACTCACTTCTGTCCGTAATGGGGAGCTCACAAGCTAATTTATCTGCCACTGTTGTGAAATAATTGTTAAATTCGTTGGCTATCTTTAGATTATCATGACAAAGTTCCCCTTTAATATTAATAACACTTTTCTGAATATTTTTTTGTTTGTTTTTTACACCTAACTCTTTGAGATTTTTCCATAATTTCCTAGAATCATGTTTATTGTCTTCAATTTGATTTTGGAAAAATTCGTCTTTAGCTTTCCTCACTTTCCTTTGTACCACATTTCGCAATAGTTTAAATTTCCTTTCGAGTTCTAAATTACCAATATCTTTTTTCATTTTCCTGAAAGCTATATTTCGTTGTCTTATCAAACTAATAATTTCACTGGTCATCCATCTTTCTGTTCTTTGCTTAATTCTTACTTGTTTTAAAGGTGCACACTTATCAACTACTGACATGAAAATACTTTTGAAGTGTGACCAAGCAATATTCACTTCATTACATTCAAATATAACAGACCAATTGATTTGAGATAAAGCGAAATTAAAATCATTTTCACAATAGTTTTTCATACATCGAATGCTTATAGTTCTATGCTGCCCAAATACAGGCCTGATAAGTTTCCTTGAACAATACGTTAAAAAGTGATCACTTAAGCCAATTTCAAAGACACCACTTTGACAAATATTTTCTTCTTTACTACAAATTACATGGTCTATTAATGAAGAAGTGGTAGGTGTAGTTCGGGTGGGTTTTGTTATAAGTTGGCTACAACCATATAAATTCAAAAGATTCTTGTATCTTTTGGTCAGTGCTGATTGTTGTAATAGACAAATATTCATGTCCCCTAAAAGAATAACCTCATCATCTTTTGTTAATATGTCCAATATATCATGGAGAGAATCAATAAAGTGATTGTCTCTGGGGGGTCTGTAGACTACACCTAAAGTAATAGGCTTTGTATGTGGTAATAGAATGTCGATCCACAATGATTCAATACCATCAGGTGTAAGATCTTCTCTTAGATTAAATGCAATATCATTTTTAATATAAAGGCAGACCCCACCACCATGGTCGCCTGCACGATCTCGTCTTAATATAGAATAACCATCGATATAAATTTCTTCATTATTTATGGACGAATTCAACCATGTTTCTGTAATTGCAATTACTGAAATTCTACTTTCATAGAGAAGGACGCGTAGTTCAGGAATTTTATGTAAAATGGATCTGATATTTAAATGAACGAAATGCAACCCTTTTGCTATAAATATATCATTAAATGATTTGTATAAAATAGCCTTATCAATTCCAGTAGGTGTGTTAAATTCAGGGATAGGAGGTGCATTAACTGTTGAGGTGGGTTGAACATCAATTAAGGATTGTGTAAAAATTGAGTCACAAAATGGCGGCAATGAACAGGTTAAACATATCCAATTCTCATTTGGGTTTTGATACAGCCTAGTATATTCATTTAAAGAGATCTCGAGACATTTAGTGTGATACCACTTTTGACAAGTGGTACACAACAGTCCATTTTGGTTATTTTTAACGGGTTTCTCGCAATGACCACAAGGGAATTTATAGTTTGGACCGGGATTTGTTTCAACGTCGCCAGACAATAAAACACGAAAAAAGACTTGATTATGTTCCTGATATATTGCTGTTTGAAAGGTGGCCACGGAATTATGATAATATAAAATCCGAGAGCGAAAGTATTTTACGCGCTTAAACGATTTGATAGTAACATATTCAAAACCAAATGAGACATGGAAAGAACATAAAAATGAAATTAACAAATAATAGAAAACAAAATTCATGACATAAATATGAGCCACGCACACACACACACCCCCTTACAACCCTCCCCACTCCCCACTCACACAAACGAGTCTAGGCCTACATCTTATTCATTGACTCAACAAAAGTAAATAATGTCCTGGAGGGTCCATGAAGCACTCAAAGTTGATTCGGTTGAGTGTTCTGTGGTATATGTCACTCGTGCATTGTTCCCTCAGTTTAGTACGGAGTTTAATTGTTTCTTTGGATATAATGTCGTATTTTTGTCTTACTGCTTCGACGGTTAGGTCCCGTAGTTGTCGAGCGGCGTTCCAGAGCGTCGTAGACCAATCGGCATCGATCCTATCATTGTTCTCAAATCCGAAAGATTTTTTTAACAACAGACCCCTGGGGACAATATCCTTTCTTGATATCTGCCGAGGTATTTCAGATGGAGTTTATAGCGTAGCTTTTTGTCTGCGTTGTATTGGAGAGAATTGAAGATTGAAGGCTCATTGTTGGTGCCCATTGTTGTTCCCTGTGTAGTAGATGACACGTTCCGTTCAGGCTTGTGTTTAGTGGTCCAGCCGTCAAGGCCAGTGTCATGGATCCAGCGGGGTGACGGGGCCAGCCCAGGATTCGAGTAGTGAAGAATTATTACAAATGTAAACATGCATCCACTCTTTAACATGACGACTGTGTCTTGTACCAACTACTTATAGGCGAAAAATTACAAGACGATTTGACGTTGCTGATAGACCACAATTTTAATCCCCGAGCTTTCGGCCTTAGGCCTTCTTCATGGGTTCTATACAAAAATGAACGAAACAAAATCAATAGTACAGAAGGAGGAACAGATGGACATATACATATAGTACTGATGTGATAAATTACGTAACAATGACGTTTTACGTATACAATATATGCAAATACATATATATACATATACAAAATACATGCACATATAAACATAAATACATATATATATACGTACATATGCACACATACACATATGATGTACAAACATGACGAATATATAGAAATAAATATGTATGTATCTAATGTGGGGTAATTTTACCTGGGTCTTTGGGGTCTTTCGAGCTTACTCGGAGGTGTGCAGTGTCGTGCGTTCGGTTTCTGGTGTGATGTAGACAATTGACCTTGATTTTGATTTTTTTAAACAAAATCATTGTTTTCTTAACTTCAAGTTCATCTCGGTAAAAAAAAACTGTATAAACAATTACATACTCCCCACCTACTGCCTCCATCCCCCGAAATCTACACAAACACCTTCCCATTCTACACCAGTCAAACAAAATGAAAGATATATTCCCTCAACCCCCTACAACATCCTTCCGTCGAGGACGCACTCTTAAAGATTTACTTGTACGGGCACGAGACCCATCCCAGCTCCCCCAACAAACCCGTGACACCTCTAATGCCGGGTTTTTCAAATGCCCATCGCCCAGATGTGTTCTCCACAAACATATCATAGAAACAAAACAATTCAGGAGCACAGTCACAGGACAAGAATATACTATAAGATCCAACATAAACTGCAAATCCCGCTGGGCAATATACCTCATCACATGTTCACAGTGTGGTAAACAATATGTAGGAAAAACAGAAACAACAATATACACACGCTTCAACAACACTCGATCAGAAATAAGAAACTACCACACCCCACAACACAAAACATTGCCGTACACAACACACTTCAATCTCCCAAACCACTCAGTAGAAAATGCAATGATAACCGGTATCGAACTCATCAACAACGAATCACACAACACTATCCTCCATAGAGAATCATTCTGGATACACAAACTCAAAACACTTCACCCACACGGTATAAATGTTGAGGAATAGAGAGGTCCTGTCCCAATTTACGACTTATACCATTTACGATACTAAGTTATACTTTGATTCGCATCAAACCTATTTGGTATACGATAATGACAAGACATTGTTATCATCGATATTTTTATGAACATATATATATGTATATATATATATATATATATATATAAATATACTTTATGAACATATATATATATTTTGTGAACATATATATTTCAATTAATGTACTGCATTACAATTTATAACCGTATCTAGTCATTTACTTGTATAAATTATAATTAGTCTTTATAATGTACCCTCTCGAATTTATCGGTGTGATAACAATGTATTGTTTAATACTCCACCCTGACCATATACCTTTACCGTTTCACTTGAATGAACCTAAGTCACGCATTTTCTACATCACACCAGAAACCGAACGCACGACACTGCACACCTCCGAGTAAGCTCGAAAGACCCCAAAGACCCAGGTAAAATTACCCCACATTAGATACATACATATTTATTTCTATATATTCGTCATGTTTGTACATCATATGTGTATGTGTGCATACGTATATATATATGTATTTATGTTTATATGTGCATGTATTTTGTATATGTATATATATGTATTTGCATATATTGTATACGTAAAACGTCATTGTTACGTAATTTATCACATCAGTACTATATGTATATGTCCATCTGTTCCTCCTTCTGTACTATTGATTTTGTTTCGTTCATTTTTGTATAGAACCCATGAAGAAGGCCTAAGGCCGAAAGCTCGGGGATTAAAATTGTGGTCTATCAGCAACGTCAAATCGTCTTGTAATTTTTCACCTATATATATATATATATATATATATATATATATATACCAACGATACACAATGATGTACATTTAAGTATAAGTTTTGGTTGTTTGATACATAACTTCTTATCTTACGTATGATCGACTTGAACAGCAGACCTAGTTTTAAAAAAAAGACCTCTCGTTATACGCATGGACAACTAAAAGCGGCCGCACACCTTACGATTGGTCTGCGACTAAATTTTGTAATAAAACGTAATAGAATTTGATGCTAATTGATACTTGCAATATCTTTCTGTGTAATGTTCGAAATCATCGTACGAATACCTATGTTCAAATATGTGACTATGCTATCATCCTTCTTAGAATAAAAGTAAATTTAATATCTAGTCGTAATGACGTCATAGCAGTCGTACGATTAGCTACGATTTGGCTACTAATTTAGCCTTTACTCCAAAAAAAAAGGCTTGGAATCTTTCAAAATGTTTATATCATTATTATTTCAATTAATTTTAACCTCAGATGAAACAATATGTTCCCTTCACATTTTCAGAGAGAGCAAAATTCGATTTGTTCCCAAATCGGATCGCGAACAGTCGCAGGCTATGATGATGAAGATGATGATGATGGTGATGATGATGGTGATGATGGTGATGATGATGATGATGGTGATGATGATGGTGATGATGATGGTGATGATGGTGATGGTGATGATGATGGTGATGATGGTGATGATTGTGATGGTGATGATGATGATGATGATGGTGATGATGGTGATGATGGTGATGATTGTGATGGTGATGGTGATGATGATGATGGTGATGATGGTGATGGTGATGATTGTGATGGTGATGATGATGATGATGATGGTGATGGTGATGATGATGATGATGGTGATGGTGATGGTGGTGATGATGATGATGATGATGGTGATGGTGATGCCCGTGGTGATGTGATGATGATGATGGTGAGCGGTTGCCATAATACATTTAGTTTTTATTGCAGGCAAACCTGCAAGAGGCCCGCATACACGGCCGGGAAATTTTGGGCACCTTTTCGACGGACGAAAACCGGAAATATTGCAACGACAACCGAAATCGACGTTTTTACATCGAACCCGACAACGAAATGGAGTTTGACTACACTAAAGGCTTCCATAAGTACGTCGATATGAAAGAAGATGCTCGAGTGACGTCGCTGGAGAATGTGTTGTCTTGGATGCGAGATCACCGGAGCTTGTTAATAGCAAAGGACATTTTAGATACAACAGCATCACGGTAAGAGAAAATAAGAGTTTCCTTCAAGGTTTAAATATGACAAATTGTGTCATCATTGACGTACTATTTTTTGAGTGATAAAGCACCTGTATTTGCAGCAATACCCTGTAATAAAAAAGTGTTACGATAGACTAATCAGGTATTGCCTAAATTTTGAGCAAACGTTTTGAAATTAAACAGCAAGTTAATGTATAATATTTATGGCCAAGTAAAATAAGAAAGTAGTTGATCGTCCTCGCGCGCATCACTTTTGGCCGCCGCATGAAAATTTTTGCTATTTACTATTTTCTAAAAAAAAAAAAAAAATTGTGTTGTTTCTCGTCCTCGCCATCTTCCCTTTTTAATTGCAGCATCAATTTTCTTGTTATTAACTATTTTTATGGCTGCTGAATAACGAAAAAATTCACAAGATTACTCTGGGATCTCTCTCACAACTTCAAAAACAATTGAAACAATTGCAAAGTCCGATATCGCCGTAATTGCAAGAAAGAAAGAAATTCTGATTTGTTTTTTTATTGGATTTTGAAGATACCATCATAAATTAGCGAGGAAATAAAGTTTGCAAACTCGGAAAAGATCGCGGATTTCTTCATTTTTAGTGCATTTTCGGAGACCCCACTTACTGAATCTGAACTAATCCGTCGCATGCTCTTGAAATATGGCGCAGATAAATCAATTCTAATGACGTAATTTGTATTTCAGCGGGGGTTTTTGGTGAGTGATAGCGCCTGTACTTAGATGTGTGTTACGGTGATTGTGTGCTTGTGACTCTGTTGGGAGAACTGCATGTGTGCTAGGATGATGTGATTGACTGTGCTGGCGTGACATGTGAATTTGTGAAATGCATTGAATTTTCTGGCGAGTTTTCTAATGTCAGGAGGCAATGCATCGAATATTAAATGAGGGATTTAATATTCAATATCAATTTCAAAAATGAATAAAAATTTAGCAGTAGTATTAAACATTATGTAAACGAACAAGCACCCGAAATTAAACTGCGATGCGAAACCATACCCAGAGCTAAAAATGAGATTGGCTCTGGAAAATTGAACAAACCTCCATGACAATAAAAAAGACCCCCCCCCCCCCCATGCATTTTTTTTACCCTTACATAAATTAAAATGTTTAAATTATTCACTTGACATGAACATTCTGTTTGACAACAATACAGTACCAGTATACATCAGTAATAATACATCAATAGATTTTATTTTCCATAGATTTCCAATAAATCGTAGATATTTATACATATATAATATGTATATATATATTTCTAATCATTTATTATTACTATTGAGCATACATCGATCACATAATTCGAGCTTGACGTGGCCTGACAATCATTTGAATAAAAAATAGCAAAAAAAATAGTAAATAGTAAGGACCTCCCTCATCTCTGATGTCAAAAATCGGACCGAGAAAATGCCTCCGTGTTCTTAAAAAAAATAGTAAGATAGCAAATAGCAAGGACCTCCTTCATCACCGCTCTCAAAAAACCCGGACGATCAACTACTATCTTTTTTTACTTGGCCTAATATTTATTGCCAAGAAGGTACGCATTGCTTTTTTATTCTTAATATTTTGTACAATGTATTTTGTTGTATTTTTTCATACGGTCAATAAAACTAAACATCACAGTTTCACACAGTTTGTTCACAAAGTGGACAATGGATGTTAAAAGAATTCACTCCGTGGACACCTCGATAATATGAGTGGCCACAGTGTGTTAAAACAGTCATTGATTTCTGTGAATGTGAAATAGGCAATGTCAGATTACAGCATTCGTAACCGTGTGGGACATTATTTTGTAATACGCTCTATGAAAACTGATTGACACACAGTAAATAATCTGTGGGACACACTGTGAAACATTGTGGTCCGAATTGTTATTTTGAGCAGTTTTGTGTCATCCCCCCGGGGGGGGGGCACTTCCATTGACGAGTGGATACCATGCGCGACCACGGGGTCTTGAAAAGCACCCTAAACACGTGTTTTCCATATTCTAAAAATGCACCCCTTAACAAGTATTGGCGTGTGAAACCCTACCCTTAACAAGTATTGGAAACAAATACTTTTGGCAAGTATTCCCAGAACTGAGCCCCTAAACAAGTACAGCGATGTATTTTCCATATTCTGATAATGCACCCCTTAACAAGTATTGGAAACAAAACGATACTCTTTAGCAAGTATTCCCTGAAATGAACCCCTAAACGAGTACAGAGATTGTATTGTTATGTCACGCGTCCGTCGTACCTTTAGACACCATTCTTTTGGTTTAGTACGGCCCCACCTTCCACACCTCGCACAAATCGGACTCTAAACACGTAGTGTTGGGGCAAAAAGGACATCCTTTATAAAACATTTTGATTTTGTTTTATCATCCCCGCATATTTGACCCTAAACACGTATATTTTTCCGAGCGAAATAGATACCCCTTTTTCAATATTTTTGTGCTTTTGACACCCTTGTTACGAACGTAACGTGCCCTATCTTGAAAAAGACATCCTTTATACGTGTTTTTTGGTCGCGGATGGTATCCTTTCCTCAATGTAAGTGCCCCCCGGGTATTTCCCGTATGCGCGTTTCCGTTTTACACCCTGGCGAAGGCATTTTCCGGAAAAGTAGCCAAAAAGCGACTAGTGAAGAGTCTACACATGTCGCTAGTTGCATGCAGCGTGCGACACAGGCGAGTCCACCACCGCATTCAATTTGCACAGTTACTGATCAGAGCACAGAATTCCTCGGCACTTCATGTACAAAGAGAGCGGCAGTCAGGAGTGAAATCCGAACATGCTTTTGCAGTCGCGTACTTTGTGTTTATGATAGTTTTTTTTCTAAAAATAAATTATTAACTAAATGAACTGAATGACAGACAAAATCAAAATAAACAGATACTTATAATGGAAAGACAAATTGGATTGATACACTTAGAAGCTGCCGAAAGATAGATATAGAAGACTGATAAATAGATAGAGACAAGATAGACAGATAGATAGAGAGAGAGAGGTGGATAGATAGAAAGAGAGAGAAAGAGGGAGAGATGGATGGATAGATAGAGAGAGGGGGAGAGACAGAGAGGTCGATATATAGAGGGAGAGGGGGGAGAGAGAAAGAGAGAGAGAAGGATAGATAGAGAGGGAGAGATGTTGTAGATAGAAATATGGACAGACAAAGAGAAAGAGAGAAAAAAGACAGACAGATGCTAGAGAAGGAGAGAGATAGAGAATTTGAGAGACAGATATAGATAGATGTTAGATAGATAGAAAGATAAAGAATGAGAGAGACAGAGAAGATAGACAAATTAACAGATAGATACATAGATATATAGATAGAGAGAAATAGAGAAAGACAGACAGATGGATAGATAGATGGATAGAGAGATAGATAGAGAATTTGAGAGATAGATAGATGTCAGATAGATCAAGAATGAGAGAGTAGAGCGACAAATTAACAGATAGATACTGTAGTTACATAGGTAGGTAGAGAGAGAGAAATAGAGAAATTAAGACAGACAGACAGATGGATGGATAGATAGCCCGGGGGGGCCACTTACATTGACGAGTGGATACCATGCGCGACCAAAAAAACACGTAAAAAGGATGTCCTTTTCACGATAGGGCACGTTACGTACGTAACGTGAAAAGGGTGTCAAAAACACAAAAATAATGAAAAAGGGTATCTATTTCGCTCGTAAAATTACGTGTTTAGGGTCGAATTTGCGTGGATGATAAAACAAAATTAAAATGTTTTATAAAGGATGTCCTTTTTGCCCCAACACTACGTGTTTAGAGTCCGATTTGCGCGAGGTGTAAACCAAATAAGGTAAAGTCGACAACCAAAGGACCCGTAACAATAAAACATTCCTGTACTTGTTTAGGGGTTCATTTCAGGGAATATTTGCCAAGAGTATCGTTTTGTTTCCAATACTTGTTAAGGGTAGGGTTTCACACGCCAATACTTGTTAAGGGGTGCATTTTCAGAATATGGAAATTACGTGTTTAGGGTGCTTTTCGAGACCCCATGGTCGCGCATGGTATCCACTCGTGAATGGAAGTGGCCCCCCCCCCCCCGGATAGATAGAGAGAGATAGAGAATTTGAGATAGATGTTAGATAAAGAATGAGAGAGACAGAGAAGATTATTAGATAGATAGATAGATAGATACTGCAGTTACATAGATAGATAGAGATAGAATTTGAGAGATAGATATATAGACAGATAGAGAGAAAGACAGACATCAGCAATCGGCAAGGCAAATGATCAAGGCAAACATTCGTATTGAACCTGGAAAGTATAAGCTCAGCTGCATTTGCAAGTATACGGTATGTTCTGCGGATAACTTCGGTGCGGACTTCGGATCGCGCGCCCAGCTGATAATGTAAACAAACGTAGACGTATAGACTCTTCACTAGTCGCTTTTTGGCTACTTTTCCGGAAAATGCCTTCGCCAGGGTGTAAAACGGAAACGCGCTTCCCGCGCGTACGACCTTTCTTTAGATTTCTTTCTTTTTCCGAACCAGACTTAACATGGATTTTGTCGGGCGACGTGGAACGTTTAAAAACCTATTGGAAGCTGGTGGTAACCGTAAGACTGATATTCGGCTGGTAGTAACTCTGTACCGCGGTACTTATTACATCTCCGAGTTTTCGGGTCTCTGGAAGACCAGCAATAGACCACAAACCAGAGAGGGACGTTTGAGAGCGGCTTCTTCAAAATTGTTTCTTCAATTCATCACAAGCAGTGAGTAAAAAAGACGATATCTTAATTTCATAACTAAGCGTTGAAATATTCCTTCAATGTACCAGCAAATCAAATTCAGTCTGTTGAAGGCGAAGTCCACGAAAAAAGCAAAAAAAAAAAATTAGATAGAGGATAAATCATGATAATATAGGATTTGTATAGCGCTCGTATCCACCTTGCTAGGTGCTCAAGGCGCTCCTATATTACCCCGGCTAAGCTATAGTCTACCGTTTCTGGTGCGCACAGCTTTTGAGGAATTACTTCCTGCCGGTACTCATTTACCTCTTGTTGGTCGAGTTCAGCACAGTGTGGATAAATTTCTTGCTGAAGGTAAACACGCCATGGCAAGGATTCGAACCCATGACACTCAGTTTGAAAGGCAAGAGTCAGAACCACTAGACCACGACGCTATTATGAAACAGGATATTTTGAAATTTTGTTGAGCGTCACAGACAAGGTAATATCATTAACAATAAATAGAAGAGAACCGATTGTTACACAAAACTACAAATTCTCATCATTTAGTCATATGGAATATCTTCTTTAAAATACTTCATGAACTAATTACATAAATAATGATTCATTTCAGAAATTTATCAAAATATTATATAATACTGGTAAAGACATCAATGAATCATTAGTATTTAGAAAAATTGTGATTGTAAATGTCCAATGAGGGGTCAAAGCATGTTTTTATTCATCGGGGATTGAAAAATTTTATTAGCAAATGTGGGCACGTGAACATGTATCTTATCACATACACCCGTCTGGTTTTGCCAGAATATTTCTAATTTCTTAGTCATTAATTCTCTTCCAAGAATATTTTGGCACGTGGATTTGTTTCTTCTTGTGGGTGTTTCATGAAAGTTGTCAACACTGACTAAATTGTCAGTGCTGACAATTTCAGTGAAATCCTTGGTTTTGATTAGCTGAAAGGCCTCTGACTTCTGGCTGTTATTAGTACACTCACAGCCAAAAGGGAGTCTGGGTGACTCCCAAATGGGAGTCCAGCAAATGCTTGACTCTATGTCAATATTGAATCCATTTAGGGAGTAATCAGACTCCCCTGGGAGTCATGATATATGACTCCCCAGGGGAGTCAGGAAATCTCGACTCCCCAGGGGAGTCAGATGACTCCCAACATAGAGTTAATTTTGACATAGAGTCAACCGTTTGCTGGACTCCCATTTGGGAGTCACCTCAACTCCCCTGGAGAGTCGTCATGACTCCATTTGGGGGGTCATCCAGACTCCATATGTAGGGTCTAAGAAACACATAGGGCCACTATTAATAGGCATGAAGCACACAATCGTGCGTTTGACCATGTATGTTCAAGTTTTTTAGTGACCACCTATTTTTTTTTTTGAAAATCAGTGTTTTTGATACCCTTGCGACCAAGAACTACGTTTGGCCCTCGTCTGAAACTGAAAGAACCCCCCTTAAAAAACGCGTTTTTTTGTCACGCATGTATACAGCATAGGCCGCTGGCCCCCGGGTAACATAGCAACGCGTGCTCTCTTGCTTTATGGGGGGAAATTGTAACCATGATCAGCATGACTCCCCATGGGAGTAAATTTGACTCCCCACGAGAGTAATGGACGCCGGACTCCCTTTTGAGAGTCACTTGACTCATTTTGGCTTTCAGTGTAACTTTCGGAGAAAGACAACTTGTCAGTGCTGACAACTTTCATGAAACGGTCCCCTGGTATGAAAACTAGTTTATTACTTTTTTTAGGATTTAATTTCTTGCTATAACGAACATGAATGATTCAGCTTTGATAGTTTATCTTAATCAGAGGACGGATGCAATCAAGACAACACTGCTCCACTGAACGACAATGCTTCCTATTACGCTGTGATGAGCGCCCTCTGCGGTGAACATCGGATGCTATTCAGCTTTGAGGTGCAGGCAGAATGGAAAGATGAACTCACACCCCCTCCTTGGAATTACATCAATGTACGCACAAACGGAGAACCTTCGATAAACCCGTAAGATGATTTGATCATTTTGTGGTAGCAGGAGCCGAAAAATCACGGGGGTGGGGGCAAGGTGGGTTAACCCCAATCTTTCCAAACCACGTATGAAAAAAACAATGAAAATGATGTCATAAATGTTCATGTCAGTGAAACCTAATCAGCCTCTCTCTTTCCCTTCCCCTCTCTACATATATCTCCCCCCCCCCATCTCTCTCTCATCCATCTCTTTCCCTCTATTTATTCCCCTGATATTATACTTGACACTAGACTTTGGGTTGGCCATTCCTTACATTGGCCACGGAACGTTTTTGTTTTAATAGGGGGGGGGGCTGACTATGCAAAAATTAAACAAGCAGATCTTCCCCTTTTTCGTTTTTGTACACTGTTTTGAAAAAAAGGTAGGAGGAAGAAGCCCCCCCCCCCCCACCCGTCTGCGTCCCCTGCCTTAATGACCACCTGAAGCAAGTTTATATAGTGTTTATTCTTTTTGCCAACACATTGTAGTCTTAATATGTCTATTTAGGCCTGTAAGTTATTTGGAAAAGTGCAGACGTATTGGTGTTTTGGGTTCTATTAGTGTGTGTGTGTGTGTGTATGGGGGTATTTTATCTCGAATTATCAAGATATATATATAAATATATATACACGTAATTGCAATAAAAGATAACAGTCTTGTAAAAAGATCATTTGATGTGTCGCTTCATTTAATAACGGGTTCCAAAATTACATACGAATATTATTTAAACAATTCGGTTTCCTTCATGTGTGGGAAAACCAGGGAACCTCCTCAAAAAGAGCAGTTTCTCTGTTTTTGATGATGATCCTTCGATGTCAGGATTCTATATCAATAAACTTTTGAATTGAATTGAATTTGAATATAATTATGTTTCTTTGGTGAGTTATGTAATATTAACATGAATTGATTATATATTGCTTTTATTAAACCGGTGCAGGATAAAGGCTTTAAGATGGTGGGCTCCTAATGTGCTTGCCGACATCCCGGAGATCGTATGTGGGTTACGAGACGACAAACATGGTATTGTGCGAACTTTCCAGTACCTCCAGACCAATAAACTTTCCATCGAATATACTCAGGTGGGCTACACTTTTTGCTACAAAACCAATTTTGTGTTAAGGGGGGGCGGCTCGGATAATTAGGACCCCCCCCCTTCCCACACACACACACACCCTCCCCCTCACACTCCCCCCCCCACACACACACACGATCCACGACCAAGAAACAAAAAGAAAACTCAGAGAAAATGAAAGCACAGAAGACAAAAAATGGTCGAACATGATTTTCTTTCCTAAACATCACGTCGAAATTAATCTCGAAATATATTTTTATTTTTAAAAGGTCAATATTTCGTGTGATATGTTATGTTGTGTCCCTTAAAATACTAAAGTTATTGCGCCACGCACGATTACCAACATGAGCTCACTAGGATTTCGTCAAGCTTACGATTGTCATTAAGTTGTTATTGACGGAAATTATTTTTGGTCGGCTTGTGTGTCTATATCCGCATTTGCATTCTGTTGTATTTCAGCGTTATTAACAAGCAAAGAAGAAAAACAAAAATCCGTTTTCAAATTGAATCGCCATTATCCTCTGAACGAACACTTTCACCATGTTCACTTAATACGCAGGCGCGCATATAAACAAAAGAGGGAGCAGCGCCCTGATGGAAAGAACACAGTGGGCTCACATGCTTAATTCGTTTCCCATAGACTCGTGTGTTAAAGTGGCACTTAAAAAGAATTCATAAAAAATAAGGAGGAAATTCGGGGGTTGAATGTTTACTACCAGTGGATAGGATAAATGTCTGACATTACATATCTGACCAGAAAAGGGTACTTCAACCGGCTCATTTTAAAAATAAATCAGTATTTATGAAGACTATACCTGACGGGACCAAATTCATCACTTGAGAGAGTAAAATGACCCTAATTCTTCCGCCAGTAAAAATATAGTTTAGTGGTGATAAATTTTTCCAATTTGGAAAGATATTCAGTTCAGTAGGTACCCTGCCAAGAATCAGTGTTAGATTGTCAGTCATATTCATTCATTTTTGTCAATCAGCAATATCAAATTAAAAAATTGAGCAATGGGTTGGCTCGAATGAATATCTAGCCCGGTGTCACGAAATGTGGTTATAGTGTGTACACGTGCACTGTAAAAAAATATATATATGAATCAGTAGTTAATACTTAATGAATTTAAGTAGAATTTATAATTTGTAAAAATTTTTTTAAGTAGTTTTAACTTGTCTTTTAATTTACTTGATTTATTTGGGTTCAATATACATTACAAAAAATCACGTATTGCTAGCTTGCTTTGATTGAGTAAATCTAACTCAATTAGGCAAAGATGATTATCATAAATTCTTGTTGAATGTACTTATATTTTTTCAATTAATGCCTTATTCAAATAATGCATTAATATTCATTAGACATGTTAGAGCAATTAAATGTTTGATTTTTTTCGGATAAGAGTGTGCTAACTATTTTATTCTTTTGTTGCATCAAAGAAAGAGCAACATTAAACAGTCATTTAGCAGAAAATTTCAGATGTCTTTTTAGGTTTTCGGAAAATGCTTATATTATTCTCACTGATTTATTTGTAAGAATGAAACGATCGCTTATAAATATCAATGTAAGTACCTATAAATGTAATAGGTAAGTGAAAATTCACAAAGTTCTAATATTTGATGTCCAAGATGAAAATGATGCCACTAAAAGTGGGACGATGGGGAGCGGACTTTCGAATAACGGAAGTCCACTCTCCCATTGATTTTTCAAACATTTTAGTGATTGTTTTACCAAATTGTAACTTAATTTTCTTGAGTGAAATGGATGCAAAGAAAATAAATAAATGTTACTAATAACTGCCAAATTCATAGATACTTGAAAGTCAAATTAAGGCAATGTGTTGAAACAAATTTGAGTAATTTCAACTTGTTTTTTTACAGTGAGTGGAATATATTTGTTCACAATTTTAAATGCTAAAATTCAACAGTGTGAAGATATGTTCACACTGTGGACATCTCGACACTGTGACTGTTCACAGCGTGTTCACTTGGTCGACTTTATGTGAATATGTTATTCGAACTCCCTCTCACATTTAATACAAACACGAACTATTGAATCAGTTAAGACCTCCCTAAAAACTTTTTTTGTTATAGGCAACCGCCTTCATTTTATATGTTTATCATTCTGTATTTGTTATTGTATAGATAAGGTAAACTGAAATTGTGAGCGCTTTGGGCCATTTTGGGAAAAGCGCATTGTAAATTTTGTCTACTGATATACAAACGGATGCAAGTTATGATAATTTCCAATAATATTATATTTTTTCGTTTCAACAGAGCAAGTGGGAACCACAGGCTTGCTTCAGAACAATGGAATCATTGCTGTCTCAAATCAGAGAACTTGTACAAGAGGACGATATAAGGTATCCATGGAAACATAATTTATATGCCCCTTAAAAAGATGTGTCCAAGTATTCATGTAGGTAGTGCCTTATGCACCAGCTAGAAGCCTGAGATCATCACACCAGCAACTTCTTAAGACTCCCAAGACACGTGTTGCATATGGTGCACGAGCTTTCTCTGCCTCAGCACCTTCTCTCTGGAATAATTTGCCATTAAATTTAAGAATTATACAATCACTGGAGACCTTTAAATCAAAACTGAAATCTTATCTTTTCTAACAGTATTAGTTATTGGCACTTTGACACTCATCCAAACTTTCTCTTTCTTTTCTTGTGCGCCTCGGAATAGAATATTTCTAGATAGATGGCGCTATATAAATGCCTATTATTATTATTATTTATTATTAGGTACTGTTTAAGCTACTGAATTGGTGTCAAACTCCGTTAGAACAAATATGTCAAGGACTTTTAGTCTACACCTATCCTAGACATGTGTGTGAGAGTGTGTGTGTGTGAAATTGCGTCTTGAATAAAAGCTGGGCGAACATAATTTTATTGTCGAAAGACATAGAAACATTGACATCAATCTTGTCAGTTTACTCGATGATTTCCATTTATTTTGACTGTATTCACATTCGGAGCAAGTAAAATAGACCTAGACCCCACGATGAATAATAACGGACTAAGGATTTATCGAAAGGGGTATCTAAAAAAAGGAAAAGACCCATCTCCACCCCTCCCCCCCAAAAAAAAAATCCGTTCATCCCCTGTGTCCACACCAGCTGCCCCATTCCCATACACACACACCACACCCCCCACCCCACACAACTGTGTTAAAACCGTTGAAATCATTTTTGGTCAATAATTTGCACCCTGCATTCCTTGCAATGACAACTCTGACTTAAAGGCCAAGTCCACCTCTGAAAAATGTTGATTTGAATCAATAGAGAAATATCAGTCTAGCACAATGCTGAAAAGTTCATCAAAATCGGATGTAAAATAAGAATGTTATGACATTTTAAGTTTTCACTTATTTTTCACAAAACAGGTACACCCACAACTCAGTGACATGCAAATGAGACAGTCGATGGTGTCCCTTACTATTTTTTTTATTGTTTGAATTATAATAACAATTAAGACCAACCTTACTGAACCATATGGTATTTAAACAATGCAGGGGCGGATCCAGGATTTTCCCCGAGGAACAATTTGACAAGCAATTTTAATTGTGCCTCTCAAGGGGGGGGGCGGGCACGGGCCAGCTTTGACCCCCCCCCCCTGGATCTGCCAGTGAAACAATGCCAATTCCACATGTTCAGGGAGGAATTAATATTTGACTCACGTAACAATGAGGAGAATATTTGATCATTTTGTAATACTTAATAAAATAATAGTAATAAAATACTAAAGAAATAATGGAGGGTGACGTCATAAGTCACCTCATTTGCATATCGACTAGGATGTGCGTATTGCCGTTTTGCGAAATTATGCAAACAACAGTTTTTGAAGTTGTTAGAGTAATTTACTTGGCCTATTTTTTCTCCTTCTCTAACCCCAGATCTGTCTATCATCTCGTGCTTGAACCAGTTGATGAAGAAGATCAGGATTTAGATCATCACTTACCAAGCCGTCGATTTGTCTCCCGTGGCAAACGAACAGATGATTTTACGTTCATTGATGAATCACTTCTTCACTCAATACTCGAATCAGATTGAACAGAAGAAAAAAAAATACAGAGCTCTTTATGGAAAATTATTACCCATCTTGGGTTGACGTCTCTGTGGCCTGTAGGCCTATTCTACAATCCAGTTAACTTAAACAATGGTCAAACTATGTGTTAAGATTATATGGGAAACCGAAAATATCAAATTTCTGTTTTTCATTTGTTTTTCATTGTGCTATATTGGTGAATAAAATTAAATTATTCACCTATTATTCTCAGAAGCTATGAATGATATGTGTAACAGATAAGCTGAAAAACACCAAAACCTGTCCTGTTGAACATTTGTGTCACAATCGGGTATCTAAATAATTAAACCGCAACTTTAGACCAGAGTATCAAAAAGAATACGGGCTTATGAGTTTCCAAAGAACTGGGATAATATTATTCCAGCTTTCATTTATTAATGAATCTTGCCAAGTCCCCATTTACCTCACATGGGTTCAGCGCAGCAGTTTAGATAGATATCCCGTGCTACAAAACTATCGATCGGATCCGAATTTCCATGATCATCAGGTTGAAAGGCGCGAGTCGGAACCACGCCATCACAGGTGCCGCAGAAACGAGGGGGGGGGGGTTGGGTGGTTTTGAAAGACTGGTCAATGCTAAATCGTTGGGTCAAACGTATTTAGGGTATGTATTTTCCCCAAAGCTTTTTTTTAAGACTAGCCAATATTTACCCCGTGGTCATATTTTGGCGACAACTTGTTTAGGGGCCAAAATGTGTAAATAAAGCCCGCGAAAAACTTGCTTAGGGGGTTACTTTGCACACAGAGGAAAACTCGTTTAGGGGGTGTTTGGACATTCCTTGGTCACCAGTCACCTGTAGACTTTCAAAACCGTTCCGCGGCTATTGTTTCAGAGGCTGAAGGAATTATTGACTTGCATGCGTTGATGATGATTATGTAGCTTGTTTGACTACTTGACGATGAATATAGCCTACTCACGAAATTTTATCCCAGGAGCCTTTTTTTGGTCCTTCGTCAATTGCTCCAGTCCAAATAGAATGTTATCAACCTTTGACATTCACGTAATTATAATACTCTTGAAAAGAATAATTATAATACCTGAAAATTTTTAAGCAGTTAAAAATTCCATTACTAGAACAAACTTTAATACGATATCTTTATCCCAGAAACCATAAAAACTGATGGCTTGCCCTTAAACTTCTTGCATCGATCCCGGGAGTGAGAGCTATCCTGTTTTAATACTGCAATAACTGCGTCTGGCTCGCGGACTCCTCAAATTACTTCGCCCGACCTTTTACATCTTTATCTAGTTCGAAAATCGTGAAAGACCATTTATTTCTTTGAGCTACGTACCTTTTGGAAGTCAATTAGCTCAGCTGACACATCACTTATGCGTCACATCCAAGCGGTAAGCAACATGAATTTGTAATTTATCTCTGAAGTAAAAACAAAAATACAGGAAAGAGTTGCCCGCCCCCACATATACACAATAAATGTGTCAATATGTCTACGATAAAGTGATTTAAAGGGGAAGTTCACCCTGACAAAAAGTTTATTGTAAAAATAGCAGAAAAAATAATAAAAAATATTGCCGAAGGTTTGAGAAAAATTCATCAAATAATTAAAAAGTTATTAGAATTTCAATTATTTGATTTGTGACGTCATATGCGAGCAGCATTCATACATAGCGAATGGTAAAAAATCAAATAAATGTCATTTTCTCAGAAAATATGAAAATGGTTTTCACTGAACCCCTTGTATATCAATAGACAAATCATTTCATACCCGATCATGAATAGAAAACAAAATTAAGTCATCAGGAACCATACAAAATTTAAAATTCATGCATTTTATATTACATAACAAATGGGGCAGCTGCTCGTCTATGACGTCACAAATACAAAACTTTGAACTCTAATAACTTTCTTACTTTTTAACGGATTTTCCTGAAACCTTCACCAATATTTTTTACTAATTTTTCTGCTATTTTTACAGCAAAGTTTTCTTCAGGGTGAACTTCCCCTTTAAGAGGGAGCTTACGAACACTAAATCTACTGATATTTCGTTGTTATTTGCTCTGATGGAATTTAATCATAAAACGGAATGACTTTACTTACACACAAATTCCCTTTTTGTACAATTGTTACAAATTTGTATTATAGGATTTAGAAATGTTATTTGTACTTTGACATGTCAATGCTGTCCCTGTCATTGAAACAGAATTAGTATTTTTCAATACACTATGGATTGAGATATCAATTTTTTAACAATTTGCGCGGATTTCAAAAGGTAAAATGTGCAATATATAAGTATTGTTGTGATGTGTAAATGTATTGCTATAAAGTGTTAGTCCTATATTCATAATGACGAGTATTTTTACAATGCGCGAATGTTGAATGTCCCTTCCCAATTTATTTGTATTGGAGAACCGCAATATATCGTTTTGGGGCCATTATCATTTATTTCTAATTACTTGCAACTTAAGTTTTTTCCAGATGAGGCGATGATGGTAAGGTACATATCAAGAATTCAAAAGCCGCACATTTTTAATGAATTCATTTTTTTTGGGGGGGGGGGTCAAAACATGTATAGTATTTTAGCCCCAAACTAGGAATATTTCTTTTTATAAAACTAATAAACAGTATTCGACATTCCGAAAAAAAATGAAGTTTCGTTAGGATAGTGTAAATGCGTTTACATAAATAATAAACTTGATATTTAATTCAAAATTCCATAGACAATTGATTTATCTTAAAATTATATTAATCCATTGGCGCAACTAACGGTAAACGAATCTGTTGATTTAGATATATCTTTGATGGCCTACCGTATTAAAGAATAGTCGTGCAATTTCTTAAATAAATCTAAGATAGTTCAGGGCAACCATACAATATTTCGTCTGAATCGCTTACTTGTCTTACAGAAGAAATTGTGCATGATGAACTTCTTATTATACCTGAAAAATATATTATTTTTTTGTGCAGAATAAAAACAAGTATAATATCTGCAAAAAATATGCTTCTCCATTTTATTCCATTTTTACTATACAATCTAAAACGATCATCTTCTGAATTTGAAATATAATTCTTCATGAATCATAATTGAATATAATGTTCCAATCCTCTATAGAACAGACTTTGTGGAGCTTTCTACAAAGATAAACAATCATTCCATGCATTTTTTTTCATGTAATCTATGAAATTTATTTAACGTCGATGAAAAGGTAATACTTAATGTATTATGTCAGCAAAAAGAATTTACAAGCTATGTGCAATAAAATTAAATGGAATTGAATTACAGGGCCTCAAATGACAACGGTGTGCCAGTTACTGCAATAATAGAACCATGCTCAAGGGGTACTGCGGGCTGAAAATAATTACATCTGAATAAATAGAGAGACATTTCCTCAGCAAATGCTGAAAATCTCATCTAATTCCGAAAAAACGAAGTTATAAAATTTAGAAAATTTATCATTATTTGGGGAAAACAGTTATAAGCACGTCGTCATGAATATTCATTTAGTTCGTTAATGATGTCACTTTCCTAATTTCCCCTTTCTTATGTTATATTACATGAACTCATAATTAGTTCATGTTTTAATACATGAGTGAATGATACCTTTTCTTTATGATAAAACAAGTTGTAGCAATTAATTTTTCATTCATTAAATCAATTTTCAATCATATTTTAAGTTGTTTGCGAAATTTGAATACCCCTGATTTCATGTAATAAAATAAAAAAAAAACAAGTGGGAATATAACATCATCGGCTTGCTTATCGAATATTCATAAAGACATGCATAAAACTGTTTCACCGGAATTATGCAAAGTTAAAATGTCATTACATTGTTATTCCTTGTCTAATTTTGATCAAATTTTCAGTGATTTGTTTGTCTGATTTTCTTTTATCTGTTCAATAAATATTTCCCCCAGCTTGTAGTATCCCTTTAATGGCTACTAAAAGATGACAAAAATTAATGAATAAATAAAACAACCCTTTAGATTTTAAAGATTGTCTCTTTAGTTGTGAAATATTATTGTGTAACGCATGCATACACCGTTCAACAAGTGAGGTATAAACATAAGCAACACAGTGTTGGACTCCTTCGACGGTCACCTATTAATTTTCTCAGTTTATTTCTTTTCTTTATCTATCTCCCTTTTCTTTTCTCTTCGTTCCTCTAATTACTGTAATGACCTTTTAACTTTCATCTTCTCTTTCTATCTTATTGAAACAAAACTTCGCAATTAATTGTCTAAAGCGATGATGAATTCCCTCGTAAAAAAAACCCTTTAAAATCGTGTCATCTTCATCAGCATAGTGCTTCAAATACCCTTTTCATAAACCTATCCTCCAATTAGCCGCCTAAGAGTAATGCGGATAATTCAATAACAAGTGGAATGCCTCTGGCCGTCTCACCTGCATCACGCGGTTCAATATAGCAGCAGTGCTGACTTTGAATACTACTCTAACTCGCACAAGATGTTCAGTGATACATGGTTACTCTTATGTCCACTTTTTATGAACTAGACCAATAAACTTACAGAGATATGATGGTTATTCAACAAAAAAAAAACAACATGGCCAAAGTTCATTGACCTTACATGACCTTTGACCTTGATCATGTGACCTGAAGCTCGAACAGGATGTTCAGTGATACTTGATTACTCTTATGTACAAGTTTCATGAATCAGATCCATAAACTTTCAAAGTTATGATGGTAATTCAACAGATACACCCAATTCGGCCAAAGTTCATTGACCTTTGACCTTGGTCATGTGACCTGAAACTCAAACAGGATGTTCAGTGATACTTGATTACTCTAATGTCCAAGTTTAATGAACTAGACCAATAAACTTTCAAAGTTATGATGGTAATTCAACAGATACCCCGATTCGGCCAAAGTTCATTGACCCTAAATGACCTTTGACCTTAATCATGAGACCTGAAACTTGCACAAACTTTTCAGTGATGCTTGATTACTATTATGTCCAAGTTTCATCATCAGATCCATAAACTTTCAAAGTTATGATGGGAATTCAACAGATATCCCCAATTCGGCCAAAGTTCATTGACCCTAAATGAATCCATTTGACCTTGGTCATGTGACGTGAAACTCATGCAGGTTGTTCAGTGATACTTGATTAACCTTATGTCCAAGTTTCATGAACTAGGTCCATATATTTTCTAAGTTATGATGACATTTCAAAAACTTAACCTCAGGTTAAGATTTCGATGTTGATTCCTCCAACATGGTCTAAGTTCATTGACCCTAAATGACCTTTGACCTTGGTCATGTGACATGAAACTCTAATAGGATGTTCAGTAATACTTGATTAACCTTATGGCCAAGTTTTAATAACTAGGTCCATATACTTTCTAAGTTATGATGTCATTTCAAAAACTTAACCTCAGGTTAAGATTTGATGTTGACGCCGCCGCCGTCGGAAAAGCGGCGCCTATAGTCTCACTTTGCTTCGCAGGTGAGACAAAAATTGCGTTCATAAACTCCGAAAATAAGCCGCATTATTTTTACGAGCGCCCGTCCTGAAAAAGGCGGATAATCGCTATGACAACTGGACACGCCCCCTCCGCTGCGGTTGTGTTGGAAAAGGGTGACCTTGTGACCGCACCATGGCAATTATCCGCATTATTTGGAAATGCGTTCATAAACTCAAAATCTTATCCCGATGCCGCTATTATGCGGATAATAGCAGCATCAGAGTAATGCGGATAAATCTTGTCCTTCTCCAATTTTACGACCAACTTATGCTGCTATTAGCCGCCTAATTCATTTTAATTGGGTTTATGAAAGGGGTATTAGATTGACAACGAATGATCAAATTTAGTTAATGGCGGGTGTTCTACATGAAATCGAAAAGTTGTATTTCCATTTGTTTTCTATAGTAATCATTCAAATTCAAATTTATTTATTTCACTTCCATCAAACAAAAACAAATTGTATACCATATAAACATAAATATTTGTATCCGTTGCAAAAATAAAATTAATAATACATATGTTGTGAAAAAAACACTTAGACAATATGGGCAACACATTGTAGGTTTTAAATATGTATACTATTTTTCAAAAGAAATTAAATTAAGATGGAAATGGAGGGACCCACTTAAAAGCAATGCTTGTACAATGTGGGCCCCTCAAAAATAGATAACACAACAAATAACAAAGTACAAATACAGATATAGGTAATCAAATGAGAAAAAAAAATAAATGAGAGAGAAGGAATATGCCCAAGGAGACTTCAAATTGGCTGCAGATGTGATGAATACAGTGATGTAAGGCAAGGACTACTCTTCCATATACTCCAATACATGAAATGGCTAAAATGCCATTTTTTCAAGTTTTATTTCAAATTATTATTTTTTTCTTTCATGAGGTTATAAAACAATATACCTTGGTATTTAGATTTTTGCCCGAGGCGAATGGATACTTAAGAGAAGACCACCAATCCCTGATAATTTAGTACATGGCCTATGGGAAAGCTGTCCTTGCCCCTTAATTTATTTACTAAATACCCAGTTTCCAATTTAAAATCTTCATAATCTTAGGAATCTCAATTTTCTAAAGCAGTCATAAAATTGTTATTGCTTGTCCGATGTCGCATGGTATGCGTAATACAGAATAATGATAACAAACACATGACATTTACGTTCTCCACAAGTCAAATTTAATCATAATTAAATGCCAAGTATCCAAATTCACCACTTACACAACGGTGATACAGTCCTTAAAGGGGGATAAAACCTTTCGAATAAGTAGACTTGAGTCGAAACAGAAAAAATCAAAGAATAAGAACAAAGAAAGTTTGAGAAAATCGGACAAATAATGAGAAAGATATGAGCATTTGAATATTGCAATCACTAATGCTATGGAGATCCTCCCATTGGCACTGCAACAGGGATGTGTGATGTCACATGTGAACAACTTTCCCTTTGCAAAAATGCCCTCAAAATGTCTCTTTCTGCATGTTCCTTTTTTCTTGTGGTGATACAAACTCTTTATCCATGATGTATTCTTTAAAAATCTGTATTACATGCCCTTCTATAGAAAGAACACAAAATCTACTGATAGATGCGATAAAAGAGGCAATTTAAGTGAAATATATACTAAAGTAATGGGGAGAGTTGTTCACAAGTGACATCACACATCCCTGTCGCATTGCCAATTTGAGGATCTCCATAGCATTGGTGATCGCAATATTCAAATGCTCATAACTTTCTCATTATTTTTCCGATTTTTCTCAAACTTTAAATCATCTGTTTCTTTGATTTTTCTGTTTTCACACAAGCTATCTTGTTCCAAGGGTTTCATTCTCCTTTAGGTATCCATTAAACTATTTGTAGGATATTATGCGCGCACATTTTTTTTTTAAACAAGTGCACACCTAGTTACCAATAATGCATATAACATTTCCATTTATTTGAAAGCAAGATAAAAGAGCAGTGTAGATTAAATGCCTTGCTCACGGGCATAGGTGCCGCGGCCGGGGATCGAACCCCGGACTTTCCAGGTATAGCCAGGCGCCTTAATTAGACCACTCGGCCACGGCACCTCCACATTTACAAAATTCTCAAAGTCAACGATACCAGTATCAATGTGGGATTCAGGGTATAAACAATCCCCTCAGATTAAGTTGAACACATGAGGAGTTACTAATTTAATTCCTCACTTCACTCCAATTTCTAAGTGATAATTATCTTTCCGAATACAATGATCTGTCATAAAAAAAAGAGTAATGGACCTGTACTGTCCACATGTCTCACTTCCATGACCATCCTCTCCAAACTCTCAATCCTCTTAATACAACTATGGATGCCGATCAGAAATACCCACAGGTTCCATGCGGAGAGTCAATAAACTCCTAAACTACAATGTGTTGACAAAAATTTGCCGGGGGGCCACTTCCATTCACAAGTGGACACCATGCGCGACCATGGGGTCTCGAAAAGCACCCTAAACACGTAATTTCCATATTCTGAAAATGCACCCCTTAACAAGTATTGGCGTGTGAAACCCTACCCTTAACAAGTACTGGAAACAAAACGATATACTCTTGGCAAATATTCCCTGAAATGAACCCCTAAACAAGTACAGGAATGTTTTATTGTTACGGGTCCTTCGGTCGTCGGCTTTACCTTATTTGGTTTAGTACGACCCAATCTTCTACGACTCGCGCAAATCGGACTCTAAACACGAAGTGTTGGGGCAAAAAGGACATCCTTTATAAAACATTTGAATTTTGTTTTATCATCCCCGCAAATTCGACCCTAAAGACGTAATTTTCCTAGCGAAATAGATACCCTTTTTTCATTATTTTTGTGCTTTTGACACCCTTATCACGTTACGTACGTAACGTGCCCTATCGTGAAAAAGACATCCTTTTTACGTGTTTTTTGGTCGCGCATGGTATCCACTCGTCAATGTAAGTGGCCCCTCCGGGAACATTTTTTTAATGGCTTCGGTATCAATCTCAAAATTGTGAAGTAGTTCATTCCTCAAATAGAGTCATTGTTCATCAGTTTAATTTGAATTGATACAGCTCACCATGATGTGATGAATATTCAACTAGTGTCCACTCCACGACGCCATGCACTTTGGTTCGAATGCCCAATTGCTTGACCAATTTTCATTGACACTTGGAGAACACTAGTCCAGGATAGAAGAGGCATAACCTTGTTTTTTTATATATACAATATTTTTTGACGGTTTCTTGTCAATTCGAGGGTGCTGATTACGAATCTGAATGATGCCACTCGTGTAACCTTGAGCATTTTCCGCAAATTGGCAAAATCCAATATGGCCGCCAAAATATGCAAATTACCCATGAAAATCATAAAATTGTCCGCACATTGGCTGTGAAATGCATGAAATTGTATGGCAGGAGTAAAATAATCTCTGAAAGAATAATTTCGAACAAAATATTTATTTTCCTGATATTCAAAATGGCCGCCATAGGTCATTGTATACTTTATTATGTACAATACGAATGGGGAAAACTAATTTTCACAAAAACGAGCACTAAACTGCAAAAAATCGCGATGTATGAACGAAGTAATATATGCAAATCATCATAACTAACGAGATATATCATTTATAATGTCATATATGGGAACATTGCTGTATTTTTATATCTAAAATAGCCGCCATTGGCCCAAACAGAATTGCGTACAATGGAAATGGGGGCCAAAAATGCACAAGAGTGATCACTAAAATGCTTATTATGAATATTAAACAGGTGGAATACTGACTATAAACATAAATATTAATGAAATATATTATTAATATGCCATGTATGTGGTGAATGTTGTATTTTGATATTCAAAATGGCTGCCAAAGGCCCTAAACGTATTATGCACAATGAGAAATGGGAGAAAAGAAATCACAAGAGTGAGCGCTAAAATGCATATATACGTGATAAATTAATTGGATACTGTCTAAAAACGTATTTTCTAACAAATTATATCATTCAGGTTTCAAGTTTGTGTTAAATAATGTATTTCGACTTTCAAAATGGCCGCCATCGACATTAACAGTATTATGTACAATGCAAAGTGGGAAACCAATATTCACAGGAGTGAGCACCATAAATGCACGTAATAGTGATCTATGAGTAAAATATTGTCTGAAAGCATAATTTCTATTAAGATATATCATTTATTCTGCCAGTTAAGTGATAAATACGGTTATTTTAAAATCAAAATGGCCGCTACAGTCCCTTACGGTATTATCCACAATATGAATGGGAACAAATCATTTCAAGAGAATTTGGCTTTGCTTGGTCAAATGGTGATGTATGAGTGGAATATTGTCTGAAAACATGATTTATAACAAAATATATCATATTTTATGCAATTTAGGTGATAAATACTGTATTTCAAAATTCAAAGTGGCTGCCATATGCCCTTTTTAACATTATTTGTCTCCACCCAAATTGTATACATGTATTATACGATAAGTGCCTATGGTGGCCATTTTCAATTTTAAAAATGCAGCATTTATCACCTTAATTACACAACATTATGGTTTTAGACAATAATTCACCCTTACATCACAATTCACAATTACATGCAATATTTAGAGTCAAGAAAAGCCAAATTCTGTCAAAATTATATGCCCCATGCATGTTACAATGTACACAATACTTTTAGGACCTATGGCAGCCATTTTGGATTTCAAAGTACAGCATTTATTAGCTCCACCATGTCCACAACCAATATGTGATGTATTTAGTTAGAAATAATTTTTAAGACAATATCTTTACTCGTACATCACAATTATATGCATTTTATGATTCTCACTCTTGTGAAAATTAGTTTCCATGTTCGCATGTTACATAATTTAGTGGCTTGTAGAGGTTGTTTTGAATGTCAAAATACAGTATAACCTATATGGAAGACATGCGACGATTAAAAAAAATGTTTTCAAATAACGTTTTACTCATACAGCAGGATTATATGGATGTCAAAATCAAGTAAATCCAAATTCTTACAAGATTATATGTCCCAATTCCAGCCCAATTCACATTGTAGATAATATTAATAGGGCCTATAGGGGCCATTTTGAATTTCATAATACAGTATTTACCTCATGCATGACAAAATAAATGATATGTCTTGCTATAAAACATGTTGTCAGACGATAATTTTTACTATAAGATCACAATTACATGGCATTTTATGTTTCTTACTCGTGTGAAAATTAGTTTCTCCATTCGCATTGTACATGATGAATATAGGGGCTATGGCGGCCATTTTTAATTTCAAAATACAGCATTTATCACATAAATAGCATATACAATTGTGTTTTTTTCAGTATTCCACTTGTTTATCTTAATAATATGCATTTTAATGCTCATTCTTGTCATTTCTTTGGCCCCGGCCATTGCCATTGTACATAATACTCTTTGGGCCAGTGGCGGCTATTTTAGATATAAAAATACAGCAATGTTTTCATATTTATCATAAGAAATCATATATCTCATTAGTAATGATGATTTGCATATATTACTTCGTTCATACATCGCATTTTTGCAGTTTAGTGCTAATTTTTGTGAAAATCAGTTTTCCCTATTCGTATTGTACATGATAGTGTATACAATGGCCTATGGCGGCCATTTTGAATATCAGGAAAATAAATATTTTGTCAAAAAATATTTTTTAAGATTGTATTTAACTCCTGACATGCAATTTCATGCATTTCACAGCCAATATGTGGACAATTTTCTGGTTTTCATGGGTAATTTGCATATTTTGGCGGCCATATTGGATTTTGCCAATTTGCGGAAAATGCTCAAGGTTACGCGAGTGGCATCATCCAGATTCGTAATCAGCACCCTCGAATTGACAAGAAACCATAAAAAAATATTGTATATATAAAAAAACAAGGTTTGGTCAATTTTCTATGGGGCCTATCCTGGACTACACGACGATGTTTTCAAAATCCCAAGCTCTGGGTAATGTGCCATCTAAAGTACATAACAATTAAAGGCACAAACAAATATTTACTATGATTTTTCTTTGAAGTAAACGATAATTACAAGTCATTTTTTTACAGCAATCAACTAAATGAAAATAATCTGTTTGTAGAAAATCCCATTCATTTGATAGAATTTTGGTTTATCTTATCATTGTTATTTTATCGGGCTTTCCACCATTTACAATTCCCAATTAAACTTCTACAGAATACATCACTTTATAAAGTCATATTTCTTAGTAATAACGATATCACGATGATCACTTACCGATGGTAGTATAGGGAGCAAACTTGGAAAACAAAAAGTGTAAAGAAGACATTTCTTCTAGTTTTCCAAAAATATCATCAGAAAATAAAGCAGCCATCTCTAAGCTATAGCACTGGTGATGTGCACACCAAGACAGATTCATAAAGGGTGTGTCATCCTATACAACAGCAACGGCTATCGATCTACACACATAAGCTAATACAAAATAGTCATACAAAACATGTTCATTGACAAGTGTTAATGCCATACCACTTTCCTTTTCATTGAGTACTAGGCATGAAGCATTACACACAATAGCACTCTATTGAACACCAGGCATCTGGATTGATAACGCAACCATTAATGGCACATTCTCCCCTCCTCTCTCTCCCCCTCTATCATTCTTTCTATCTCTATTTATTTCTCTCTCTCTTACAACCTCTTATGCTTCAAACTGCACATTTTTATGGTGTGTTTTTTATAACTTAAATCGATAATGATGAATTACTTCTCTTGCATTTTCCAAACGTGACATCCGATTTCTTTGTAAACTTTGACCATTCTGCTTTATTTACTTTTCTGTTTTCTTACACAACATTTTATGACCTGGGTTGGATTTCTCTTTAAAGATAAATTCCAGTTTTGGTAACGATCTCAAAATGACTTTTTACAGAATCTAATATAATGACCACCCAAGTGTCTGTTTGTATGAATAAAAATATGTGCCAAATGATTCTGGGAGAAATTGTGTAATTGCTGAGATATAAGCAAAATAAGCAGATTCGGTCACTTCCGTCGGGTCTTTATTCCAGCAATAATAATACACTGTCCCACGTGTGCCTATCTGTTCAAGTTCAAGTTCATTTATTTCTTTCCACAACCAAAATACAATGCATACATGTACGATATCAATAAGGTTAAAAGAAAAAACACAACAGGAATAAAAGCTTATGGACAATGAGCTAAAAAGATATCGAAAATATGGGAAAGAGGTGGTCTGTATAGAAGCAACGCTTGTTAAGCACAGATCACCTTTGATACAACAACAAAATATGTATGATACAATATAATTAAACGTCTGCATTGAAAAAAAAAAAGCAGATAAGAAGCAAGAAAAAAAAGTATATATACATATATATACAGTAATAACATAAAAAAGAACAACTAACTAGAGTAGGGTAGAGGAAGGTAAGTACACACGATAAAACAGGGGCGGGGGGGGGTACTAATCCAGTTGTCTGTAGTAAGTATAAATGAATAAATAACAGATCTAGCATTAATACTTAAATATCGCTATGAGGATTTTTTTAGTTAGACACTCAGAATCAAGAGTTGAAGAGGAGTTTAGGCCTACAGAGGTTATATATATAAGTCTAAAATTATACATTATTTACATTACATATATAAATCCAAGAAAAGAAAAAAAACAGTCTATAAATAATCCATGTACTTGTAGTAGGATATAGAAACAGAAGAAAAGGAAAATAATATCAATAATGCAGCATGACATGTAGCACGAAATGTCACGTTTCAATGTAGGTGTACAATATACAAAATTTTAGTTTATGTTTAAAAACAGATAAGCTGACACACTGCCTGATAGAATTGTCTAGAGAGTTCCAATATTTTGGTCCAGCATATGCAAGTGAATTAATTCTGAGCTGAGTTCTTACTGATGATACATGGTATAAAGCAGCTTGCCTCGTAGAGTATTTGTGTATTTGGTTATTCTTAACAAAAATAGATGCTATAGCCATGGGTACACCACCTTTCTCCAACTGATACATGAGGCATCCGAGATATAGACGATATATATCTTGGACCTTCAGCATTTTGTTTTCGTAAAAAAGCTTATCAGTGTGAGCGCGCATATCAGCCGCCGAGATAATTCTCACTGCTCTCTTCTGAATGAGCAGGATTTTTTCTAAGTAAGATTTGGCTGTGGTTCCCCAGGCAAGCACACCGTAATTTAGGTAGGGCAAAATTAAGGAAGAGTACAATGTGCGAAGTACACTCCTAGGGAATATAAACTTCAGCTTGTTAATTACACCAACATTTCTGGAGAGTACTTTACATAAATGGGATGCATGCGCCTTCCAAGACAACTTATCATCAATGTAAAGACCTAGAAATTTAATAGATGATACCTTTTCAATATTTACCTGATCAAAGACTACATTAGCGGGCATAACTGTTTTACTGTTACTGAATAACATATATTTCGTTTTCAATAAATTAAGGGACAGTTTATTTGCGTGAATCCATTTCGTCAGCACACCAAGCTCTCTATTAACAACACCTAAAAGAGTTTCTAAGTTTCTGTGAGAACAGAAAACACTTGTGTCATCTGCAAACAACAAAAAAGAAAACATCTCTGAAGATTTAGGAAAATCATTTACATATAAAATAAAAAGCAAGGGACCCAGAAGGGAGCCTTGAGGTACTCCGCATGTGACGGGTCGCATAGATGAAGATGTTTCATTAAGCTGCACAAATTGTTGCCTGTTATTAAGATAGCTTCTAAACCATTCCAGTGCAGTCCCTCTTACCCCATAATAGGAGAGTTTGTGCAACATAATATCATGGTTCACTGTATCAAAAGCTTTGGAATAATCCAAGTATATTCCAATCGTGTGAAGATGTTTATCTAGTGCAGAAGATATTTTATCTAACAGGCATAGAATGGCATGAGAAGTTGTGTGCTTCTCACGAAAACCAAACTGGGAACTTGAGAAAACTTGACAAGACTTCAAAAACTTAATCAATCTAATGTATACAAGTTTTTCCAAGATTTTAGAGAATACAGAGAGTAGAGAAATGGGTCTATAATTACCCATTTCTACAGGGTTTCCTTTTTTATATATAGGTACAACTTTAGCTATTTTCATTTTTGCAGGAACACTTCCATGCACTAAAGACAAGTTGAAAATGTGAGTGAGAGGTATAACTACAAATGAAATTACATCTTTTATCAAGTCATTAGTTATACCATCGAAACCTGGGCTCTTCTTCCTTTTCAAGCCACTTACAACATCTATAACCTCAGTATTGACAACAGGAACAAAAAATAGGTTTTTTTCATTTGGACTGTCCAAATAATTATCAAAGGTTTCTTGGATATTAGGTATAGTGCTAGATAGTGTAGTACCAATATTAGAAAAATAATCATTAAAGGGGAATCCAGCCTTGGCCATACAATGTTGTGTTGGGAAGGAGAAAAATGAATTAAACAGAATGGTGAAAGTTTGAAAGTAATCGGACAAGCAATAAGAAAGTTATAGCTGCTTTGAAATTGAGATCACTAATACCATGTAGATATCAAATTGGCAACTGGGTAAGTAAATTATGACAAGGGGCAAGGACAACTTTCCCATAGGCCATGTACTTTATTATCAGGGATTTGTGGTTTTCTCCTAATTACCCATTCCCCTGGGGCAGTAATCTAAATATAACCCAGGTAGTATATTGTTTAATGTCCTCATGAAAGAAAAATACAATTTGAAATAAAACTTTGGGGGAAAATGACATTTTAGCCATAATATGTATTGAAGTACATGGAAGAGTAGTCCTTGCCTTACATCACTATGACATCACATAAGCGGCCAATTTGAAGTCTCCATAGGTATAGTGATTACCAATATTTACAAATTCTAAAAATTCATAACTTTCTTGTTATTTGTCCAATATTGTTCAAACTTTCACCTATCAACTTGTTTGATTTTTCTTTTTCTTATAAAAACAAGTTTTTATTTGGGTTGGATTCCCCTTTAAATGCTTCACACATCAGTTTCTTATATTCAATACAATCATCTTTCCAGACAAGTTTTGTAATAGTTTGTGGTCTAGGATTAGATTTCAAAACATTACGAATAACCTTCCATGTTCCTTTAACATCATTACATGCAGACTGCAGTTGAGAATGATAGTAGTCTTTCTTTGCTTGGCGCAGAGCAGAGGTCAGTACATTTTTGTATTGGGTATATTTTGACTTAGATTCAGTGGTCTGCTTTGCTTTATACCGACAAAACAAACGATTTTTCTTATTTATTGACCTTAGTAAAGATTTTGTAACCCATGGCATTCGAGGTATTTTATTATATTTTTGTCTACATTACTTGTTACTTGTCGCAATAATCCCAAAACGCAGCTCCTTGGAAGCTATACTGGGATGTTGATAATGTCATGTGCCAATGGAGGTGACAAGGCGCAGGATTTGGGTTGGCTCACATATATACAATAAAAATGAGCATGCAGGGGTGCGAGTAAAAACATGCATTGGTCCATTTATAGCATGTGGGACCCAACAGGAGGCTGCATCATGCTGATGATAGGTAGTGCAGCCTCTCTGAACGTAGTTGGGTTTCCATGGAGAATGACATGTCCTGGTAATCTGTTCCATATCCGTACTGTCCTAGGGAACATTGCATATTTGTATGTGTCTATTGTAGCTTTGGGTATGGCATATTTAGCTATATGGTCGTGCCTACCAAAGTAGGTTGCTGGAGAAATGACCTGTGGCAAAGGCACGCGAACCAGTTGATGGTACATTTCTGCACTATAGGAAAACATCTATCATAACATAACATAAACATGTCCATGAATTTATTGAAAGACTTATCAACATCTGTTTCATTAAGGACTTCACTCCATTCAGCTTTTTCCAATTCTCTCTTAAATTGTGAAATGTTATGTTGAGTAAAATTGCGTGTTAGCTTTTTACTGAGTGCATCGCCAGAGTTCCTTGATACTAAAGATGTTCTAGCAAAAATAGGGAAATGATCTGAAATATCAGTTACAATAATGCCAGCAGAGGGAATAGGGTGCAAGTTGGTGAAAATATTGTCGATTAAAGTTTGCGAGTTCTCTGCTACTCTAGTTGGTCTGTTAATCAATGGAATCAAGGAGAATGTGCTTAAAGTATCAACAAAGTGACTAACAGAGATATCACTATCGTAACAAAATAAGTTCATATTGAAATCACCCATGATGACAATAAAAGTCATAGTTAAAATTGTGGGCCTATTGGACAGGTATCGTCATAAAAGTAAGCCTACTTGAAAGTTTAATAACCAAAGTTTAAACGAAATATTTCAATAGAAATGCATTCTTTCCTCACCACCAACACGATTTATTGGGCTAAAAAGTCACATATCGAACATTTTGCTAGAAGCGCCATTCATCAATGAATAGGCATAAGATATGTGACAGGTACATGCATGGAAAATGCATTCCTTCTTTGACTTAACCTAAATTTGAAACTCTAGATCTTAACAAAAAGAAAAAAAATCAAATAATAACCTCGAAATTTTCAGCTGCTAACTGCAGCCTTCCTCAGCGACGACCGAAGTGACCCGATCCGGCCTGGTCGTAGACGCTCGTCCTTCGTCCCTAATGCTAGGTTCCCACTGCCGATCAAACCAGCCCGACCAAGCCCGATCAAGCTTTTTTGGCCTGGTCGGGCTCGGTCGGCAAGGGCGATCGGGGTCGGTCTACCTTGATTGGTATCGATCTGGCTTCCTACACGACATTTTTTGGCATGCCAAAAAATATCGTGTAGGAGTCGTGAAGGCAAGCCATCGTACAGCGATCGTGTACTGATCGAGTAGAGATCGAGTTGATCGAAAATCGATCGTGTAGATGTCTAGTTTGGTCGGGGTGGATTTTTTCCGCCGATCACTACCCGATCATCTCGATTCACACACAACTTCTACACGATTGGTTCCCGATCAACTCGATCAACAACTCAACTGCTTCACGATCGATACATGTCTGCCCTGAACACTTACTCGACCGAACTCGCTCACTTCTCGACTGCTTTACGATCACATCCCAATCACTTCTCGACCGCACTCGATCTTTCGGATCGCAACTCAACCAAGGGCAAAGACACAATTACGTGCTGATCTTATCACATTTTCTTCGTACCAGTAGGCCTATTATTGATATTAAAATTAATCAGTTCTGGAATTGGGAGTGATAACAGGTGACTACTTGCAGCTCTTCACATACTCCAACATGCCGCGTAGAACTAAACGTAAAGCTGCGACAGCTGCTGATACAGATGATGGCAATGGATCGACATCTTCAACATCTTCAGTCAAGGCCCCAAGAGCGTACAGCAGCACCTCAAACCGAAGACTCCCCTGCCAAACACACCCGAAGACAAGAGCACATGAAAAGAAGTGTCAGTGCTACTGATGCGTCATCTGATGTGACTGAAAGTGATAATGTAGCTACAACCTCGGCCATCTCACCTCCTGTAGAAATCCCTCGGTTGACCAAGAAAAAAACGAACGTGCAGCAATCGGCAGCTCCTCCACCTCGGAACCAATCCCCAAGCAATAGCACAGAAAGTCAAGAGCAGGAACAGACTCGCTTCCCGCAGAAAGAGGTAGGCCTAAATACTTGTATTGATGCATTTTTTTTTTTCTTTTTACTTTTGTATATAAAAATATCAGTAAGAGCAATTCTTTAAATTCCTTATACATTAAACGTGGAGCCCTATGAAAAACAGCATCTTTTGCTGATGAGGGTGCTTCCGTCCCACAAGTGGCAAAAAAATAAATAAATGTATAATTTCCTTGTAGTACCCGCCCCCAAGAGAGAGAGAGAGAAAGAGAGAATGAATGATCATTTACAGTGGTAGGCCTATAATTTATGAACATTGATTTAATTCAGACTGAATTCAAAACCCGGAAGTCCATGCGTCGAATGCTCACTCAGGATGAAGAGGACGATCTCGTGACGTGGCTGAGGGAGCACACCTTTCTGTACGATAAGTCATCTGCCCAGTTCAAAATGAGAGAAAAAAAGAGCAGGACATGGCGGGAAAAGGAGGACGAATTGGACTTGAATCCCGGAGATCTGTCATCGATTTGGTATCTCAACATGAGAACCCTGTTTTCCAGACTCATCAAGACATCTCGCAAGTCAGGATCTGGTGCTGCAGAGCGAACAGCAAGACAGGAATGGATTCTGAACAAATTTGAATTCATCCGGCCATACCTGGTTCAGTTGCGTCATCAGAGAGGATCCAATGTAAGATTTTTTTCTCTCTCTCTTTCTTTTTCCTTTCTTTTTTCCTTCTTCAATTTTTCGGCAAGAGGCTTTTGGAATATCACCCAGTAAACCCTTTTATCAAATAAGTACTCCAGATAACCTGAAAACATACTCTATAAGATAAAAACAAAATGCCAAAAGACCATGGGACAATGAGATTTAGTGCTAATTACAGTGTGCTTTTCAATTATAAAAATGTTGATATTGTAGTCCAACTCTAATGAATGTTCACATTGTGCATAATATGGATGGATAGACAGATATTTCCATTTACTTTATGTCCAATATCTTTGTAGTTTGCTGAAAAGAGGAAGGAGCTTGCCCCAGAGGAAATAGATAAGAATGGTGATGCCGCTTCTGATTTGTCAGCACCATCAACTTCATCTGGAGGCGGTCAAAAACCAGCTAGTGCAATCTCCTCGCTGACATCTGAGTTGGAGTCCGTGCGTGGTGCCATTACAGGTGCACGGGATGCAGCTTCTCAGAGTGTCCAGTTTTTGGTGTACTTGATGCGCCAAATGGATCAGCAAAGGATGAATTCGTTCATCACCCGAGTCACTAGGCAGGCTCTCGACCTTGTGGATGAGAGCCGAGAGGAGAAATTGCTGCCTACGCGTCCTCCTGCATCTACGTTCATCAACTTCTTCTTTTTCGAGCTGAACCACAGCCATTACCCTGTTTCTCTGGAGCTCTAACCACCTAGCCCACAACTGTTCGATTTCCATCTCTTTCAAGTTTGAGATGAACTGAACCCTGGTAAAAAAAAATGAGTACTGTACCATCAGCTGACGATAATGTTTGTGCAACCACAGTCAATTCACCACTGATCTTGGATCTCTTTTCAAACAAGTTGATCTGCTTGGGTCTAGATTGTGTAGAGATCGGATGGACGTCCAGCTAGTCGAGTAGGGATCGCGTTGGGATCGTATGTAGATCGGAATGATCGAGAAGAGATCTAAGTAGTGGTCGACTGTACGTCGTGAAGGAGTCGTGAATGGTCGAATATGGGTCGTGAATGGTCAAATAGCGGTCGGGAAGAGCTCGTGTTTAGGCATGTGGTCGGGATTGGTCGGGGAAAAATGGGTGATCGGGCTTGATCGGGCTTGGTTGGGTTGGTTTGATCGGCACTGGGAACCTAACGCCACTTTCATAATTGACGTACGACCAGTTTACGACCGCCTGCAATTTGTTGCACGATCGATCTCTTGGAGTCTTGCGAGTATTCGCAGTCGTTGTAGACGATCGCACAAACTCGAGGCGGTCGTAACTGGTCGCATCTGAAGTTTGAACATGTTCAAAATCCAAACGCGATCAAATACGATCGATTAACTCGCATCATATCGTACCATCGGTCTGGAGATCATCGTGTGAGTGTGTTCAACGTTGTACGACTTGATGCGTGAGGTGGCACAACTAAGCAGTTGCATTATTTTAGTCGACTGGAGGTCATACAACACTTGCACATGTGCTAGCGACCTACCTATGACTGTTATATTACTTTGCTCTGAGTTCGAATTGGTCTTTACCTCACATCAATCACACTCTCACTGGTTTCATTCAAACGTACGAGCAATCGAATTGTCTCACATCCACTCTCACTACTATGCAATCAGTCGTGCAACTATTGAGACTGATATGAAAACACTCGCAATCCCTCGTGCAACACGCACATGTGATCGCACGACCACTCGCACAAGCACAATACGAGATTGTGATAAACGACCTGATTACCGATCGCTACGTCGAATCGGGTCACTTAGGTCATCGCTGGGGAAGGCAGGAGTTAGCAACCGAAAATTTCGAGGAAATTCTTCGAATTTTGTTTTTGTGTTGAGATCAAAAGTTTCAATTTAAGGCACTATGTTATTTTTCAACCAACACTGATGAACTTTCATTTTGAAGAAGGACTTATTGTAATATGGTAAGGAGGGGAGGAGTGGCCTTTAAAAGAAATTTGAGAAGCATTGTGCCAAGGCCTGGAAACGATTTTCGTTTTCTTATTGGGGATGCTGATTAAAATTTGACAAGAACAAAAGATTTCCTTACAAAATGAAGGTCATTTTAGTCCCGAAATCCAGGGGGTGCTGACTTTGGAGAATAATACACGCGACACCCCCAGGAAAATGTTGGGTTGCTTTCTAGGTCTATGCTGTGTGCAAGGTTAGGGATTTCTTTATTTTTTTCCGAATCGAGTAGGCCCTAATTAGTTCTTGAACCAGTCCACCAGAAGAGATGGTCTTGTCATTTTCTGTAAATTCTTTGAAGAATCGGCTTGAAGATTGCTAGAAGAATGCTTTCCTTGTATCCGACTTTGAGTAATGTAGTTCACTTTTTGATGAAATTAATAAGGAAGGAATTGTGCATATTATATAAGAATACATTGTTACATGTTCACATGATTGAAATTAAATGAATTTATTACCACAATCTCACTGTCATGAAATACATGAAACACTACATTATATATGAACAAGAACGATTATTAATTGGAGCTACCATAAGCTATTAAATCGAGGATAGTCCCAAATAATGTCATTAACATCGTTCAAGCAATAATCATGATAATTTAAAACTTGTGAGCCAAATGCAAGATTAGAAATCAGTAAAAATCATTTACCTCCAAATTTTCCACTGCACACTTCAGTCTTTTTCATGGATATCACAAGTTTCGTCGGCGGTCTTCCGAACCAACGTATCACACATACGACGGTGCAAACCCATTTCAGAGAAAATCGACTTCAAAGTTTACTATAAATTTCACACTTAGTTTCCCAGTCTTACAACATATTCATTGCTAGAAATTACATGGTTGGAAAGACCAAGACAATTACTTGACATTGATATCTTTATTTTTACGCAAAACTTAGAATCCGAGAAAATATCGCAAAAGAGCTACATGCTTGCAATTTCGGTTTGAGCGGTTTACATTTTCCCTGTACAAAAACGCCATAGGGAATACAAACTCCACTCTGACCGCGATTTCAATGCGCTCGGTCAGCCAAAACGTCGTATCGCTTTTCACGTGCAAAGTCAATGCCGTTTCCAGTGCCGATTTGACGGTTTGGCACGCATTGAAATCGCGGTCAGTCAAAACGTCGTATCCCTCTGAACTACAGTACACGTTTCCACTGGGATTTGCACATTTTATTAAAAATTTGAAATTTGCATCGCCATGAAAATCCTCTCATATCTCAGAAACTAAAATAAATTGCTGACTAGAGATTCAGTTTTGAATAGAGTAGGACTTGTACTTTCATTTCATGAAAAAATCTCAAAATCGAAAACCGGAAGTGACTAATAAAGGCGAAGAATTAGGTAAAAGATGATTGGACGGTTGTATCCGCCCAATCACGATTCAGCGAAGTTTGGTGTGCCCTCATTAATGTAGATGTATTCCTTCATTCCTCCCTCAAATCATCGGTCCTCCCTGTCTAAACGCCTGGATCATAGCGCCCGAATTTTGTTGGAGCGCTCGTCACCGCGCACAAAATGGGGGGGGGGGAATCGAAAACGCGAGTGATGCCTTAGCGGTGCACCGCTGAAGCCGGCGTTGCTTTATCGTAAGTTTAACAGTAGGGAGCGGGAGCGAGCGTTGGTTAGCGGTGACGCGGGTATCGATAGAGCGGTGTTCTGTTCATGCGGGCGTTGGCTAGGAGGGGGTTTATATTTGGTTTAGTGGCATACCGCTTTTGACTACGGAGCTGAATTGTAGAAGTTCTGATAGATTTCAAATGGGCTCCTGGTCCTTTCTCGTATTTATAGTCAAATGCTGGTTTCGAGCTCCGACACCTCCATACTAACGCCAAACCAAAGTTCAGCACCGCAATGAATCGCTGCTTCAACGCCCGAGACTGTTCCAGAGATCCCGTGTCCGCTGGTATAACGCTTACAACCATTCCACCAAATTTTGGGCAACGTTTAATCCCCGCCCGAGCAATGCTGGCGAAGCAGCGGTGGTCCAGCATTCAAGATTTCTGCGTTGGCCTAGCGGTTCTGTTTGCCTTATATAGGTGATATGCCACTAAAAGTTACACCTTGGCAAGGAATCATATGTAACACAACAATAAGGTACCTCCGATTAGTCATGTATTTTAAAGCTGGAAATGAATCAAAGATCTACATGTAGTTGGTTTGAACATCACTCTAAATCCATGTTTACGAAAGTTTCGTTTTTGTGATCCAGATAGTCTATTGATGTATAGTAGAGATTAGAGATTAGAGAACGACTGATCATTTCGTAGTTATAACACATTCTAACACCAGACCCATTGTTGACTTCGGGCTGCAAACTCTGTCAATAGCCCACTTGTGTTATCGACTCTTCGAAAACTCATTAGAGACTATTCTCTTCAAAGATTGCCCTGGTTCCGTGGCTACTACAAAGTGTGGATCACACCTAATTCATGAACTGGACGATTTGATTGGAAATTCAAATATTGGTCCGGATGTGTAGCTTTGCTAATCTTATTCACGTTGATTTATCACTGACAAGGGTTCCACATTTCAAACTTAAAGATATTATGACTAATATCTTCGCCGCTACGTCCCTTCCGGCAGTGATCAGACGGTCATATCTCTGAAAACATTTAAGTGTGCAGTCGAAAATTAGGAGGTAAACATCTTTCACTTTTAGTTACGATGACAAATTTGAAATTCTTGAATGTTTAACTTCTATTCGATTAAGAATAACCAAGATATTCCGGTCTAAACCATCAGTGGCGTACAAATGGGAGGGGGCGGTTGCATTCTCCCAAATAAAAATCACGACCAAAAAATGATATTTAAAAAAAAGAGAAAAGGGAAGAGAAAGGCGTGGAATATGTTATGAATTTCTGAATTTTAAATCAAAGTTTATCGCAAAATAGGATTTTTGGAATAAAGATTAAAATAAAATTGTTGCTCTATACCTTCGCTCGCTCGCAACTTTCTTGAGATATTGCCATATCAGGCCCCTCTTAAAAAATCTTGCTCATTACACCACTGTAAACTATATCTGTTGCAATACGGCAATTATTTGGAAATGATAGTAAGTAGCATACATTATACAGTGTGTATAAAGAAAAGTTTACACTGAAAAACCATGGGGAATTAAAAAAATACACAACATGTGGGTAATTTTTTAACACATAATCTTGGGTTTGGGTCTCATCTATGTAATGAAAGTAAAAGTTTTGACAGAATGTTACACTTGAGTGAGCACTGTCCATTTTTGTAAAGCTCGCAGAAATCTGTTTGCTCAGAAATGCTCGTTTTCACACTGTGTCAAGGGGAAAGGGAGAAATCAAACTTACTCAGCGAAACACTTCCCACACATTTCCCTTTCACTAATAGTCAATTAAAATCAAACGGATTCATTCGAGCATTTTGTAACAACTTGGCCATCAAAATTGAAATTTCAGCACTTAGTAAGCACAACTTCAACCCTTTTTGTGCCATCTGGATTTGAGGAAATAACTTAATCTGAACAAAATATTTATATCAGACATCTCTAGCATTTTTTCACTCTATCATTTAAAGTGGGTTTACATTTCATTTTTGATTTAATACTTGTTTCTCCACACTTATCCCAAGCTTGACAATGATTAACAAAATGAAAATCTAGCCAAAGCCATTTCATGTAAGTCACAGCTAAGCATGCTAAGTGTAAAGCAAATATCGTCACGATGGCCTCTGTGTGTGGGGGAGTGGGGTTGCGTGCAATGCAATCGAAGTGTTTTTGGCAAGGTAACAAGTTAAAAAAGGTGAAAGATATCATCAATAAATTTTACTAGCTAAATTCCACGTGTTCTTCATGATTAAGGACTACTTTTATTCGCATAACTATTTCAAAGTTCTGCGCAAATAGTTTTCCACTAACTTTTCAAAAGAAAGTGGTGCTCACTCAAGCGGAAATATTTTTTGACAGTTATATCCGTTCGTCATTTGCTTAAATCTATCTGTACCAATGTTAAAATGTGGAAAAATCTTCAGGAAATTACAAATGTATAATTTTACAAGATATTTTCTGAGTGTAAACTTTTTATTGATACGCGCTGTATTTTCATTGAACAATAAACAGGCATGGTCCTACAAGCATCGTTGAATTAAAGTAAAATGAAGGAAGAAAAAGATGCATAGAGGTGAATTACAGTACAGTGTTAAAAAAAACCCCAGTATATAATGCATAGTGGGTATGTTCCGCGGAGGGGACCCCCATTTTTAACACTCAAATTTCCGTTCCAAGGCATAGCATTTTTGTCTTATTGAGAAAAAGAACAAAGAAATCTGCTCTAAAGCTTCGCTATTTTTTGTTACGCCGTTCTGGTCGCATTGATCTGCAACAATGAGCGGCCGAAGAGCGCTATCCGACCATCGCCTCTGCGCGAGCGAACCCGGCAGAGGCCGCGCTATAGTTGCAACGTGCACGCATGCCCGTTCCATAGGGATGCATGTACGCTGGCGATCCGTTCCAAGGACCCCCGTTTTCACAAACATTTGTAGTTCCGAAGCCCGTTTCGAGGACCCTCCTTTTTACAATAAGCCCGCTCCACGGCCCCCGTTTTTTGCCTCGCCCGCGGCACACCCCTACCACTTTTTGGGTCGAGTGCCTCCCCCCCCCCCCGGGGGGATAAAACAGAAGATTTTAAGAAAAATTTAAAAACAGATTTTACAGAAAGAAATAATCAAATCATTCTCTAAATTGCTATAAAAGGAAAGATTTTCTAAAATTTTACAGAACAGGTATGTTTGTAGAAAGAGGAAAACAGTCTTATTACAATAGATATTTTAAGTTACATACAGCAAATACCAATTTTCTGTTATTTTACACAAATGCATGTAAGATTACACAGTGCAGTAACATTACAGGTGAATTTCTGTTTCTTTAATTAGAAATTTTCCTTAAGTGAAGGGAGCCATATTCCTTGGTTTAAGAAAAGAGCTATAATTTTATAGTTTTGAAATCAAAATGTTATCCAAACAACGTCTGAATTACGATGATCAATTAAAGTAGCCCATCGATGAATCAACGCGGTTATATAAAAACTATACCACAATTTCATATCACGACATATCGCTGTATAGTCCTTCTATAAAACGAAGTCATGGCTTATTCAAGATCTTTCTGACAAACTGATTTGTAGGAGAACTTTCTACATTCTCGATCCCTCCATTTACCATGCATTCTGAGAATGTTCCATCCAACGTTCACACGGAGACACGCACTTTCCTCTTTGTGATCGTCGTTGGGATCACCAGCTGACCAGTCTACAAAAGAAAAGGAAAGAAGACAGAGGGTTTAAAAAACGGTCCCTACGTTGGTCTGACAAACTTATAATATAGTATGTGAATTCCGATTTCAATTCTATAAGTTAATTCTAAAAAATGCGAACTTTCTCTCGCGTAGCTCCGCTCTTGCGCTAAACTTATTCTACAAGAATTGGCCGTGTCAAATCCCTACGTTTAGATTATTGCAAATGTTATATCCACTGCACCATGGGAGTTCAGTTATAATAAGTCCATTTAAGAATATGTGATTACAATGACTTTCAAATATGATCATAAATATATATCAGAAACGAATTTAAACATCCATTAGATACACTTTTCCTGAATATGAAGTGGTCATCTGGTATCTATTTAGAGGCGGGGATTTCGTACGAAACATAACTGGCCTATTGTATTCTTCAAAAATATACGATGATTTCTCATCTCTGTTCAATTAATGGCGTTAATGAAACATTCACCTTTATCATTTTATACATCTATATGGGACTTTAAATCACAGTAATTAACACAACAGTCAATGTAATAAAAATAAAAAAAAAACAATTTTGCTCAAAATTTGGATTGCTGCATCATCTCCCAATATAATCTCAAAGATTATTCGAAATCTTTCACTTTCGTATTATGTCAACATTGTGATATTTCCACATTTTTGGAAGTTTAAATTGTGGCCTGTGAGGGCATATAGTCATTCCTCATGGTTCCCTTATTCCTGATAATCGTGATCCTATTTTTGTTTTCATCCTCACCTCACCTTTCTCTTTTGATATATTTCTTCTACATATCATTCTAAAGTTTATGTTATTGATAATATACCCTTTTTATTCTCTGTATTTAATGCATATTACTTTAAACGGCTGAATCAATTAACACTTAAAGGCTCGCTAAACGCTCGCTACCGCCGAAAATGACAATTTGCTAAACCATTTTGTTTCTGTTTTGAAAATTTGGAAACCAACTGCCATCCATTAGTTTACGTCACAACAAATCCATTACGATACAACCAACTTTGTGATAGTCGTTCAAGTGATAATGGTAGTATTATGCATGCAGTCATATAGGCCTATCCCTGTAACCCGTGATGTGATAATTGCACATAACTTGAAAAATGTTTTGGGGCAACATTCTTTCTTTCACCTACTGCTCGGTCGCTCTGCTCATTCGCTACATTATCCAATGATCACACCTCATGAAAGACGATCTTTGTCATCATGTCTTTCAACTACTGAAAATTCGCTCGCATTTGGACATTAACTGTGGTTCAGTAGTTGAAAACACAAATTCATTATTATAGCCATTGAAAAAAAAATATTTAGAGGTCTCTAACTGAAAGATAAAATGATTATGTACACGGTTATATACCCCCGTATGCATAGCCTAAGTTGTGGGTGTGTCCCCTAAATTTTTCATTTTCAGGTCAATATATTGCTTTCATCCCCCCAATGGTCGGACCAGATTTACGCCAGTGGGTATGGGACTGGAAATAACGAACTACAAACACTCCGGTATTGATTTAACACCAGCCCGGAATCTATATTTGTCCACACCAGAGAGTATTGAAACAACACCAGTTCGGAATCAAACCGATGCTGTTTTAATACGAATTGGTGTTGTATAAACACCTTTCTGGCGTACGAACAAAACGAAACTAGTGTTATTTAACACTTCTCTGGTGTGGACATATATTATGGCTCGGTTCCAAAGAAAATGAAGATTTCCGAGGTCATACCTATCTTTAAGGCAATAAACATGACGTAGGAAATTATCGCCCTATATCTCTTTTAACCAGCTTTTCCAAGATACTAGAAAAAAATTGTCTAC